>NC_132807.1:12046247-12346247 GCF_048594095.1 Paramormyrops kingsleyae | reverse complement strand
AAACTGATCTATACAAATATTATAGACCATTCACTGCTTATTTGGTCAGTTAGGCCAAGGAAAACAAGTAAATGAAACCACGAGTGTTATACATGAAAGCGCGCAACAAACAGGGCTGCGTGTGGAAATGGGGAGATTATGGGCGTTCAAGTGTAGATGAAACAGGGCAATTGCCTCTGCTGTTAAGCCCTGAGTTCCTCCTGAAGGTGGCCCTGCAGGGGCGTTCACACAGCAGGCATGTCTTACTCCTCTCTCATCCTCCCAGGGAGATGCAGCACACCCACCAGGTGAGCATCTGTGTCGAGGTCTCATTGGCCCGCTTCATTTTTACACTAATGACACTGCACAGCTTTGACCATTAATAAAAACAGGACCTCCTCCCCATGTTTTACTGGACGCATTTCAGAAGCTGTCTATCACTGGCATAATTATTTCACAGCACAATGCTGGCTTAAGGGAGAAATCGACGTGAAAGCAGGGCTTACTGTTGGCAAATACGTGGGACAGACAAAATGAAGCACCGAGGTCAAAGAGTAAACACTAATGCAAATCTGTGACCATGCGTTGCTAGGAATCCCTGCTGGAACCCTGGGCTGCAGATCTACTATGTCTGCACCCAAACAAACCCGATAATGTGACACAGAAGTCCTTTACTGCAGGACACAGTCAATAAGAGAGACAAGGACTGATCTGTGGTTTGGGCTACAGGTTCAGGTTAGGGAAGGGAAAGGACCAAATTATTCAATGCAAAGAAACCTACAATGTTCCATTACTTATCCATTCATTTTAATACAATGAGGACTAAATATAGATCGAAAACAAAACAAACTTCCTTTTAACTCAAAAAAGTCTAGATTATAGAATGCCTGCCTTTTACTTTGAACCCTAATAAAACTGTAATTAATTATTTGGCAATACTGTTGACTTATATAGATGGTACTCTCCCGGAAAGTTCTGTCCTCCCTTTTTCTTCGGGCTTAGAAAAAGGTAGATTAGATTCACTGCCTGTGAGAAAGACCATGAAGGAGGACTCTACAAGGAAACAGTAAAGCTGGCAGTTTCTTCACACTACACAGAAAAATCAACAGCGTTACATTTTACACTCATAGTGTTCATACTGAAAGTACAGTTTCCATATAAACACTTATGCTGGTAACTTAACCTCGCCAATCTTGCAGTGCAATTACCAAGGAAAGCCTTCATGTAAACACTGGAGGAACATTCAAAGCAGCTTCTTCAATAATGATAACTTGTAAAAAATAGTTTTATGACAATTCTGGAGAAATGATAGCTTGGCAACAGAATGATACGCCTTCATCATTTACAGTCAGGAGTGACAGTGCGGTGGACTCCCTAGAGAACAGCTGCCTTTATACTTAATCTTACTACTTACATCTGGACTGCCTACTTACATCTGTTTAGCAGAACTTTTATAGCCTAAGTTCCTGATTAAACTATTGAGTCCATTAGATTGCGGCTGGAATTAAGCAGGCAGTCCAGTTTGCTGTATGAAACATTGAAGTATTCAGGATTTCAAACTTCAGCAAAAAATAAGTTTCTGCTTAATAAGCAGCTTAGCAAGCAGGGCCTAATGTCCTTTCACAGACACAAGGTCATGTCAAGCCACAAAACAACTGACCTTTGACCTGTGCACCTCGCCATCATCATCCTCGCCGCCAACTCCCAGCACCTTGCGTGTCTTCAGCCGACTCACCAGGTCAGTCTGACTGTGTTTCTTCATGAGCGTGGCTTGGGGTTTGGATGCCATTTTGGTGGTGGGGTGGAGCGTGAGCTCTCACCGCCAGAAAGATACAATCAGGAAGAACTTCTGTAATAAGAGAACAAGCTTGATGACCAGCACTCGCAGACAGCAAAACTGTTTTATTTCAGCCCTCTGACATCAGCACTCTGCGGGTTCCTGAACAGGAGCACATTTCCTTTGCTGGCTGCAGGAACAACGCTGTGGTTTAAGTTGGTGCCCTCACACAAGCTGTCTGCAGAGCATCTGCTGCTGTTTAAAACCCTCCCACCTGGTTCCATTTTCACAAACCCCAGATCACCTGCAGTCATACGGGAAACCACAAGCGAGGAAAGAGAAATGCACCCTGTGAGTATGTCCTTTACGCTCTGACTGAAGTCTGCCTGCTCCGCCATTCTGAGCTGCACCTCTTCTGATTCTCTCATCTCATTTGTTAGGGAAATAGAATCATTGCACATGTCCTGTTGGGGCCAAAAATAATCACTTATATTCACTCTTTAACACTCATGAATGAAATTTGGCCAATACACAGATTCCTGTCCAAATATAGAACCACAAGGGTGAAATCTATTTTTCCAGACACAATATGGAAAATGCAAGATAGATTAACTTCTAAAGGGCTTCAAGAAAGGACGTTGAAGGGTTGAAGGACTAAATTTTTTTAACAATAAAAAAAATCTTAATGTCACAGAAAGGCTTTAGAAAAAAATGTTATTAAACTTGAAATATCATCACAAGCCAAAAACTGTAAAGGCCTGTACCAGCTAGCAAGGGAAGTGTTCAGAAAACTTTATATTATGTGAAGGTCTTCTCAAGGTTGGTAGAGAACGTTCTTAGTGTAACGTTAATTTCCATTTTACATTTTAGCAAAGATTGTCAATGTCAACATAACATTATTACCCAAACATTTTTTGACACAATTAATGTTGAAAATGTTTTACAATAAAATATTATGGTAACACTTTACTTAAGGCCATGTTTGTAGTAATTTATAAACATATTCATAATAAATAATAATGCATTCATAAAGCATTGTAAATGTGGCTATACATATTTATCAAAAGGTATAACAGATTATAGCCATGTGTATTATGCATTATGAATCCTTTATGAAGCTCTCATTTATAATGCACTATAGATATCTTTATAATGCCTCTCTCTAAGAACAGATATCAGTTGGAAGACCATCACTCAGCAAAGAGTCCTCCATATTTAATCTGAAGGCTTCACCCTTTATGGGGGACAGACAGCCATTGTTGACGACTTTTAATGGTGGAAGGGGGCCAGGAGGGTAGTGCTGATCTGTGTTCATTATTGTATGTACACATACAGTACAATAAGTAAAACAAAATATCCAATGAAATTGTTTCATGCTGCACTACCTATCTGGACTGATGGCGCTTTTCCACTGCCAAGGAACTGATGGTTTTCCACTGTAAATAATGTGTCGTACCCAAGCCGTACCCATGCTGACATGGCCCTACTTACTAGAAGTGCTGAAAGTGTGATTAAATCAAGCTGCAAGCGTCATTTGCTTGCTCAAAATGCAAGGAGACACTGGTGATCTATGTTGATATGCATGGATTATTATTTTTTTTTTTCTTTTGTTTTTTTTTTGTTTTTTTTTCTTTTTTCTTTCCATTCCTCTCTCTCACTCTCTCTCTCTTCCCTCCTTCTCCTTTGTCCCCCCCCTCCCTCTCCTTCTTTTGAGGAAGTAAATAAAAATATAAAATTAAAAAATAAATAAATAAATAAATAAATAATAAAAAATAATAATAATAATAAAATAAATTAATAAATAAATAAATAGATACAGATAAAGTAGTCCTCCGCAGAGGGGGGGTGGAGGAGGGGATATAAAAAAATTAAAAAAATAAAAATAAAAGAAATGCATGGATTATCTGAAGGAAAAAGCATATAATCTATATATTATTCATCATCAGTAGTATCTCACATCGCAATACATTGATGATAACTCAGAACTTGAAAATTTATGACCTCCTCCTTAAAAAGTACTACAGAATGACTGAACAGAATGGATTCATAATGCAGATTTATGCAAGTGAATAGTAATTCCGCTAACATTTGCTGCTAATGCTAATAGCATGCAGTCATTCCCACAGACATGCTACCATAAATTAGCAGATAGTAAATCATGAAGTGAAGGTCACTGTCGCTCTCCAAACCCAGGAACACCTGAGGAAACTTAAGGAGGAAAACTTGGAACTGCGCTGTAACTAGTCTCTCTTCGCAGTACGGCTCGGGAACAGTTCGGGTCCTGTATGTCAGTGGAAGAGTGCCGTAAATCAGACTGACAGAAAGGGCACAGATCTGAAAACGTCATTTATCTACACACAGAAATTCCCGATAAAGGCTCTTAGTTACAGAACAACAATGAATCCCACAGCTGTATACCGCAGACATTGAAAGCTGGACAACAGGGATCATACTAAGGGCGTTACAGGATTTAATCTGATTTAATAAATAAGCCCATAATCAGCTATGACCCAAATGTCCATGAGGGGACAGAGAGTTTAATTCATATGTGTTGGATTCAGCAGAGGGCATTCCCTCCCCCACTGCCATCATCTCTACCACTAAGACACTAACACTGTTCTTCAAAAACAGTGATTCACAATCCTGTTCCTGGAGTATCCCCTGCCAGAGGAATGGGATTGAGAACCACAGTCTTAAAAGACAAGGAAAAAAGGCTAGATGGTTTTCTTGTCATACCTTTTTAACATATAATGGTGCAATAAGCAAAAAAAAAAAAAAAAAAAAAAAAAAAACATTAAATAGGTTGCAGTCCTGTGGGGAAATACGTTGGTAATGAGGCATGTCATAGCAGACTCATCGGCACTAACAGGAAGGCCCCAAATGCAAACACAGCAGCTCACTACAACAGTGGTGTGCAGAAAAGCTGCCAAAAACATGTCTACTTGTCCATCTAGCTTTCTGTGTTCTTTGAATCCCAGCTGTCATTATCACTCCAGAAGTCCCTGATGTCCCACATGATGAGACTCGGCTAACCGACTAAAATAACTCATCTCTGTTATTTCCCTGTAAAATTTTAACAGCCATGCTGTTTTCCAGAGGTTTATCGCACGGTTCCATCTGCCGCATGTGCTGTCAGTCACTGTCTTGCTCTACTGGTGGTGGGCCACTTGAGGAACACCTTTAGGAAGAACATAGTTCACTCAACTCTACCAGGAGCCCTGGTGCTCAGCTGACAGTATGCATCAATGCACTGATCCTGTGTGCTTCCTCTGGGTCTCCTCAGCTAAAACGGCACAGTGTGTGTGTGTGGTGGGGGGGCAACATCAGATGCTTTATCTTGACTGGTGTGCTATTGTACTTCCAGGAAGCTCATCTACTCCATGCACTAGTTCAAGAACACAAGGTCATACAGTTCCCAGTTGGCTTAAACACTTTGCTATTTACTGTTAGACTTTAAGGGTCTTCTGAGAACACGATCCAAACAATGGGCTATAAAATACCAAAAAAAGAAGCCAACCTGTCACTAAGCTTCCTGCAGGAAATATTTAATGACACCTATGACCGTGTTTCTTACTAGTTTTATATGGCTTCCAATCAACAGCAGGTGCAGAGTGACATTTATATGTTTGTTCTAGCATAAGCCTCATTAGCTAAGCACACAAAACACAAACTGGTGGATATGACTCGACTATAACCTATGAAGACAAAACAGCAGGCCACAATTGCCACAATTTCTTTTCCTAGGGGCTGATATTTTAACCAGCTTTTATTAAGATTTTTAGGCAACTGACATTGGAAGTAGGGGTGAAACTCTGTGACTGTAATGAGCGCAGACAGGTACAGCCCCTACCCAAACAGGTCAAAGGGGCCAGAGTAATCCCGATTCACAGAAAATATGTCCTCATGTCAGCCACTAGGATGGACTCTACTTATGTATTTTCAGCCTTCAAGGTTAATTTGACAAATTAAAATGCATGGAAGCATTTAAAATGCTTCCATTCTCTGTTGCAGACAATTTTTAACTCAGTCCAAGCTGAGTAGGCTTAGTAATTAAGGATGCTCCCCATTTTCCCTTAAAATAGGTAAATCTCCACACTAGATTGAAAATCAACAGACACTCATTCAGTTGCTCAACTGAGAAGTGCTGCTGAAAATACTTTGTGCTTACTGTCTACTGTCCTTCTGTACTGCTAACCATATGGGATCATTTCAAATGTACTACTTGGTGCCATAGTGGTAACAAAACTGTATTTCTCTTGGGACTGTCTGATTGCTCCAGCGACTGTCTGAAAAATAAAACATAAGAAATTTACAAACGAGAGGAGGCCATTCGGCCCATCAAGCTCATTTGGGGAGAACTTAACTAATAGCTCAGAGTTGTTAAAATCTTATCTAGCTATGATTTAAAGAACCCCAGGGTTTTAGCTTGCACTACACTAGCAGGAAGATTATTCCATACTCTAACTACACGCTGTGTAAAGAAGTGCTTTCTCAAATTCATTTTAAAATGTTCTCCAGCTAATTTCCACTTATGGCCATGAGTTCTAATGTTTAAACATTAAACATGTAAATGTAAATGTAAATGTAAATGTAAACTAATATTGAAATAGCCATTTGGCTGAACAGCATCCAGACCCGTTAGAATCTTATATACCTGGATCATATCCCCCCTTAGTCTCCTTTGCTTGAGGCTAAACAGTTTCAGCTCAGCTAATCTCTCCTCATAAGACATTCCTCTAAGACCAGGAATCATTCTCGTAGCCCTCCGTTACACCTTTTCTAAGGCAGCAATGTCCTTCTTAAGGTATGGTGACCAAACTTGCACACAATATTCTAGGTAGGGTCTTACCAAGGAATTATATAATTGTACCATTACCTCCCTTGACTTAAACTCCACACACCTAGAGATACAGTATAACCCAACATTCTAATGGCCTTTTTTATTGCTTCCCCACACTGGCGAGAGTGGGACATGGAAGCATCAACATACACTCCGACATCTTTCATATAATCAGCTACCTTTATTTCATTGGAACCCATAAAATATATGTACTTTATATTTCTGCTTCCTGCATGGATAACCTTACATTCATCTACGTTAAATTTTATCTGCCAGGTATCAGTCCAGTCGCTAATTAAATCAGAATCCAGTTGTAGCCTCTGTGCTGCTAGTTCAGTATCTACACCACCCACCTTGGTGTCGTCTGCAAAGTTAACCAGTTTACTGTATGTATTGGTGTCAATATCATTAATGTAAATTAGGAACAATAGAGGTCCTAAAATTTAACCCTGCGGTACCCCACTATGAACGCAGGCCCAATGTGACATTGTGTCTCTAATAACTACTCGCTGCTTCCTGTCTGTTAACCAGTAAAGTATGTTACTTTTGATAAAAGTTGCTGCTAAATCAATAAAAGTAAATAAATACATTTCTAATAAAAAGTATACAGCTTCTTAATTGGTGTTATACTGCCAGGGAAAAATCAACAGGGTGATAAGGCCAAATTTCTCCCATGCATCACCCAAGCATCACCAGCTGCTCACCTGCTGCTAGGCCACATGGTCGTCATCCAACCATGATATGGGCCGGAGAGATCCCATCATGCACTGCCCGGTCACCCATCCATGAGGTATGGGCCTCCTGATTCCAAGCACCCAGCCTGGCAGTATTCCAGATATTCATTACTACCACAACTCAGGAAAAAGGTCTACTAATGGCCCAGCGATGGCACGATGAACGTTATGCTGCACTGAAGCTGGAGTCCCTGCACTTTACAGCACCTGAGCCTAAATCTATCATTCTGCTCAGCAGAAACCTGTGCAGATCAGAAGCTCCATCTAATCTGCGCTCAGCGGTAACAGGATGAGCGCTACATGCTAGATCAGAGGCCTCACTTCACAGAGGAAGCTAGCAATGAAGACAGAGGCCACAGCAGGTGCTCGTCAACAGGTACATGCCACTTCAGGTCAGCCATTTTGGCAGCTTGACAAACTGACCAACCACGAATCACCATATCTTCCCTCCAGACTGACAGGAGACCAAACGGGCTCCTCGCTTCAACACCAGATGGTGAGACCTCCAAGGGCAGTTCTGCCTTTGACATATCAGGCCGCTGCGTCATACCTCCAGGGTCGGGCCTCGAACCCTGCCTCTTCTGTGTGTGTGTGGAGGCTGCATGTTCTCTCCATGCTCTGCAGCTTTCCCTTGGTACTCTGGTGATTTAGACTCAGGTGCTGCAAAGTCCCCCCCCCCCCAATTTTTCGTGCCATCTACAAATTTCTTGCAGTACATGTGTGCAGGGGCTCAGGAACCAGGGAGGACATGTACCCCCCAATATTAAATCTGGCTTCATTCATTCCCTCCAATAAATAGACCTTTAAATAGTATTTAAATAGTGTCCCCCTCCCAATATGAAACTCACTCCTTTGCCATTGTGTGTGTGCCCTGCCATGGACTGGCATCCCATCCAGTGTGTACCCCCGTGTAGCCTGTGCTGTCTGGGACAGGCTTCAGACCTCACTCCCCCTCTGATCGTGCCCAGAATAAGCAGCTGGATGGATGGGTGTCTGGATGGGTGGGCAGATTCTTGAAATTCGAGTGCCTCAAGCGTTTAGACGAGTAATCTTTCAATACAAAATATTCTATCAATACACTCGGAACTGAATATTATTCATAGCCATTTAATCCTTGGCACTGAAAATCAACCATGGAAGAAAAATGAATAATAATTTTGTTGATAATAATAAGTCTTCTCACACAAGGCTTAAGGATCATAGATCAAAGAAAAAAGAGGAAACCCATCACTGACACACAGAAACGGCCAGCATCCTGCAAGCTCTAAACATTTCAATATTTTATAATGCCATCTGTAATCAACACGACATATACATACAGTACATATCTTACCAGGCAGGCTTTTAGTTTGCTTGCTACTTTATATATACCCACAAGGATGGTATGACTCCTGATAACCTTTCTGAGAAAGAGTGAATTCATAATTAGCATAGGCAGGTAGAATGAGTGCCTAAAAAGCACTTATATACATGAAGAATGGTCACATCGTAATGTGTACTGGATCAACACAAAGGCACGGATGTATTAGCTGCCATGATTAAACAATCCGAAGGACTGACACTTTATGCAAGTCAGAGGCTAATGGCACATGGCACATGTGGGGTAAAATATTAATTGCCATGTTATCCAGTGGTAATATGAGGTCTATTCTCTGTCCTCACTCACATACAGTACCCTGGCTGGCTTTCATCTCTAGGCTCTGAACTGCATCGCCTTCATATCAAGATACGGCTTTCAAATCAAATGAAAAGCATTTGTCATGCCACATATTGAGCATTACAAACTGATCCAATACAGTACTTCCCATTCCCTAGCATGGGACACTCATCCAAAATACAACTCAGTTTTAGGGTTCTAATATTAAAAGCTGCATCCACCCATTTTCCTAATATCTATTGGTAAATATCTTACTTATATCCCCATTTTCACCTGAATTTGAAAGTTATTATTCTCAATCACAGCCGTATTAATCAATTCCTCTTGGGCATAATTTCATGTAATTTAATTTTGTAGCTTAATTTCCTTACTATCCATCCATCCATCCATCTGCCATTCCACTTATAATGCAGGGCTGTGGTACCAGCTAAGATGAAATACGTATATATGGGATGCATGGCTAATATAAATAAAACAAAACACAATGAAATAACATAAAAACTGACTGACAATTGTAAGAATTGTAAGATGCCCCAGAAGGCTTTCTCTCCTCATGATCTATGCATCTACATGGCTAATAGTCACCTGCTCCACAGCAAAACAACCTGCAATCTCCTACCGGTTGCTAGGCAATGCTCCCTGCTGCTTGGCTTAGCCAGAGATACCACATGAAGATTTGACCCCATCATGCACATCAATAGATACTTAATTTTATTGCTTTTCATGACCGTATCACTCTGTATTTAGGGCTTTGCCTGTCTGATAATGGTTAACATTTATCTTTCTGTTATGGCAACAGTAAGATGGCAAACAGTGTAATACAACTGACTCATTACTTGTGCCAAGATTACAGTGGGAGAAACCAGAAATCAGTTGATCTTCACTTGATTGTTTTTCCTTTGGAGTTTCAGATTGGAGTTGCAGTAGCTTAGTGACCAACACATGGTTTCATTGGTTCAGATTTAGTTACACTACAATTTTTGGAACTGGTTAAACATCTGTCTGAGGAATGTCTGTATTTAGAAAACTTGCTTAAACCGAGATCAAAAAGATTACACAGACAGAAATGCAGTATCACTGCAATAAGATTACAGTGTTCTATCCTCTCTGAGGTACACAGACTGGAGAGTGGCCAGATCTCTGTAGGTGGGTATACCTACTTTTGGTCAGTCTGATGGCTGCCATACTCAGGGAGTAGCTGTTGCTGTAGTGGATCGGCTCCTTCTGATGGTGTCTGATGTCACTCCTTTCAATGAGTATATTATGAGACTCAGGCTAAGGCACTCCTGACGCTGGAGTCTCCTGAAGGTTGTGCCCAGGTTGTGAATTCTGACCACAGACTTGTTGTTGCTACTCCGAAGATTCAGCTTAGATCCAGTAGGCTACCACCTATCGGGAGAATGAGGCTGGACTTAGCCAGACTGCAAGATCAAGCTGTTTCTGATGAGTTTGCACGCAATTTGTGTGTAGAACTTGCAAACTTGGGTGCGACTGCTGACTCTAATGTGATGTGGGAGACCTTCTGTTTGAAGACCCTGAAGGTTGCGAGGGTTCTGTTGGTGTTGTAAGTGTTCCCAGAGGGAGATGCTTCATCTCACAGGGCACCCTGGATATTATGGAGAGGAGTCGCAGCACACGGCTTGGTGGTAACTCCAATCTGTACCAGGAACTGAGAAGGATGACTGTGAGGGCTCTGAGGGTAGATAAGGAGGCGTTTGTTATACAAATCTGTGAGTAGGTGACACACCAACTGTGGTCTTGTGACCCATGTCCAGGATACAGAGGAATCAAAGCATTACGTACATCTGACTTTGTTCCTCGGAGACTTGCAGTCAGGGCGGGTGATGGAACGGTCCTTATGGATGACACTGCGGTTGTGACTCGCTGGGCCGGCTACTTTGAGCAGTTGTTTAAAGCTGACCCTTCAGCCAGGATGTTGGACATCTCTGGGTCCGTGCTTCTCGAGGCTGATCCTCCAGTCAGCTGTGAACCACCCAGTCTCACTGAGATTGCACAGCCTGCCTGTACACTGGTACTGTGTGTGCTGTGCAGAGTGGAGAATCTCTGCGTTCTTCCCAGTTGATTCTGGGGTTTGCCAGGGGTGTGATCTTGCTCCTACTCTGTTCAATGATTATATGGACTGGGTGTTGGGCAAGGTTGTGCGGACCAGCAGCTGTGAGGCATCCATTGGTGAAGAAAAATTTACTGATCTTGACTTTGCCAATGATGCTGTGGTCTTAGCGGAGCCAATGGAGGCTCTGATCGGGGCTCTCGAGAGATTGAGCGAAGAGTCTGAGTATCTGGTATTGCGGGTGTCCTGAATAAAGACCAAGATCCAGGCATTTAATGACTTCTTCGGCACAGTAGTGTGTCTGTCTGCGGGGAGAATGTCGACCTTGTCAACAGGATTTTCCTACCTCGGCAACGACATTGATGTCTCTGGTGACTTCCTATGAAGTCAGCAGATGGACTGGAAGAGCATGGGAGGTCATGCAGTCACCGGAAGGGGGTGTGTGGCGTTACCGATATCTTTGCAAGAGGATGAAGGTCCAAGTCTTTAGAGTCCTGGTGCTCCCTGTCTTGCTGTACGGCTATCCAGTGAGCTGAGACGAAGACTGGACTCCTTCAGTACTGTGTCTCTTCGGAGAATCCTTGGGTATCACTGGTTTGACCTTTTGTCAAATGAGCAGTTGCTAGAGGACTCCTGAATGAGGCACATTACCTGCATTGTGAGAGAGCATCAGTTATGTGGCGCGTTTCCCTGATGGTGATCCGGCTCTCAGGATCCTCATTGCTGAGGACCCAAGCGGCAAGACCAGGACAAGGGGATGCCCACGTAACACCTGGCTGCGGCAGATGGATGGCCATTTCCGGAGGGTGGGACTGTGTATCTGCGTGGGGGATCGCCGGCCGGGATCACGAGGAGTTTCGTTGTGTTGTGGGTCATCAGCGCATGCTCCCCAACCTCTACCCTACAGGACAGTGCTCAGAAGACACACTTATCAGTGTCCTTTGGGGTCAGTAAGCAACTAGTGAAACATTAATTGCAGTTACACTCTGTCAGTTATGCTAACACAAAATAGGCAACACTAGTGCGAGAAAGGACAAATTTATAGTGATTTAATAATATGAAACCTGAAACAGAAAGAACAGAGCAAAACACCAAGAAAATAACTAGCAATAATGAGAAAAACTGCATAGTAACATGCACTAAATCTGTACTGAATAAATGTATGTGTTTGTTAGATTATTCTTTAGAAGTCCAGTATACCCTTATGTAAAATTTCAGCTGCATATGCCTTCATTGATCCTTTCATCACTTACACATTAAAATGCCATAGAGCCTTTGACAAAAACTTCAACAAGAAATCCATATGCTAATACTTAATGAATAAGCATGTGGTGAAATAAGCCTTTCAGTTAATTTTTTATGGACAACCACTGAAACTAGATATAAAACAGATAAACATGACACATTCTCTTAATAAACTATTAGATCTATATAATGTAACCCACATTAAATGCTTTATTACAGAAAACATTGGTGAATCGTTTATAAATTCGAACACATATAAGTACGAAGGTGGATGGATTGTGATGTGTGTCTAATAATGACACTTTAAAATGTTTGTTCCTATTTGTGACTGACTGGAGAAATCGTGTTAATCTCCATAACATCTCAATAAAAAAGAAAAGAAAAACAAAGCCAGATGGTGTTTTAAAGTTTTAAGGGTGGTGTGGATGATTCTAGCCATAGTCAGATAGCAGAAACGTATACGTAGAGGACTCTAAAGGCACATGATTACGATAACACCTCCAGAGAGCTCTTAGCGTACGGATGTCTGCCTGATCATGCCTGGTAGACAGGTGCTGTTTTGCTACCTCAAGGCCTGTTCTTCCCGGGATCAAGATCATAGCAACTCAGCTGAGACAAGTAGAAACTGAAAATCATATCCATTTATATCATTCATCAATTTACTGGGCCTGTCTGACTTGTATTGTTAAATAAACTCAAATTAATAAATAAGATATGGATTTATATTACATGAATAAACCTTCAATGAATTAAAATTACATTAGAGCCAAGCTCTATGCAAAAGATCTTATTTTCACTTTGTTCAATAGGATTCATGCATTACTGTAAGTCTTTATTTCATAATAATTTCCCTGTCAGATCAATAGTCTGTCTTATCTTGTCTTCTCTTGGTAGGAAATGTATCACGTAAAACAAAAACAATAAATTACTTCAAAACTGTATAAAACAGTTTTTTTATAATCATATACATAGATAATTGTCCTTCTCAGTTTACTTTAATCACTATGAACTGCAGACAAACGTAAAGATCTACAGGATGTATTGCATAAAGGATAGAATTCACTTTTATTCTTAAAATGGCATCCAATTCAAAAGCAGTCTGTCAGAACCAGTGATCAGCTGACAGTACCCATCTGCTTCTACTGAACTTTCAAGTGTAAAGAAAAAGGTGAAACTAAATTCTCACAATAAATCTGGCAAATTATTTGTGATGCATCTAGATAATGTACACATCAAAGAGCACAAGGATATAATATTAACCTGAAAATCTCTAGTAACCATTCTACGTCCAACCAAAGGCAAAAAAACACAATTTCAATATCTTACTAAAATTATATTTTGTCAAAGCAATCTTTTAAAATGCTCTTTCATTTAAATATCATAGAATGTAAATTTGAAAGAACAACCTGAAAGCATACATGACCACCACAGCTTGAATAGGCCTGAATATTAGAGAAGACAGTTTAAAGGCTATCTATCTATCTATCTATCTATCTATCTATCTATCTATCTATCTATCTATCTATCTATCTATCTATCTATCTATCTATCTATCACAGTATAGGAGTACAATAGTCTTTCCCCATCTGAAACAAATTACAAGTATTTATACTCAATTTCCTATATTGCTTAAGTGTTTCCAAGACACCATCGTCCCTGCCCATTGTTTGCATTAATAACACTGCCTGTTGTGTTCAGTATCAACAGCTCTTGATGCCATAAATTAGCAGAAATCTGAGCGGGGGTTCCATGACCATGACCAGTGAAATAATGCAGCTTCTCCTTTAATGTTTATAGCATATTGCTAAAAACAACTAGCTATAAAAAACACAAACAAAATAAAGCTTTTAGTGGCACATGATAAAATGTAAAGTAGGAACACAGCTGCAGACAGTGACTTTACTGGCTTTAGTCCTCGAAAGACTATAGATATAATAGGACCACTCTATGGAAAGAGAAGTCAGCCCTCAATTGTCTACTATTGTCAGATGGTATGGCAGTCCTGTTGCTGGCTTAACTGATAAAATTACATCTACATTCAATCCTTTTCCTTTTCCTTAGTCTCATTTTATATGCAATATATAGCACAATATATTGCAGGTTACTTAGATCAATGTATTCCTATGCTGAGGTCAAGCTGATATGCTTAATTTTCTTCAGAAGCAACCTATAAATACACAAGAGGAAGAATTTTTAAAAAGTCCCAGCTAAGAAGAGTATGAATTCATTAAAAAATGAAAAAAAAGAAAAGATCCTCTTTCTGGTCATGTAAAAAGTTCAGGAACACAAATTACATCAGACATAAACATTTACAGAGACACACACATGCATTCACACACAACTGTGCTCAGAAATCAGCTTAGAGAAGCAAGGAGCAAACACCTGCATGCAAATTCATAAAAGCTATAAATGTTCTCCACTGTGCTCTGCCAAACCATAACATTGACCACCTGGCCTCATAAGCAAAACAGGACATAAAGGAATGAAGACCATCCTATCTGGTTCTGATTACCCTAGTGGTTAGCCAATACCAGAGACAGAAAGTTCAGGTCCAGAAAGTAAAAATCCAGACCAAGATTTTATTTCAACCAAGCAGTTGAGTACTCTGTGACTATGTTCAACTAGCTGGTTGAAACTAAATCTTGGTCTGGTTATGTACTTACTGGACTTGAACTTTCCATCTCTGGCCAATACAGGCACTGGTTGTGCTACTGAAGCACACTTTAACAACAGAATACCTTACCTTGTATGGCTGAGTGAAGACGTTACCAATCCTAGCAACCAATGTGTGCTAATCCCTCATCATCGTGACTCACAAAACTTCAAACTATCACTCATTTAGCTAAAATAATTCTGGCTCATGTTGCTTCAGGAAGACTATCTATAAAAAAGTATTTTTCCTGTTTAATGTAGTAAACATTACAGCACCTTAAGTCCCTCAGCTACTAGCCCAGTAAGCCTCCTCTGAGCTGTTTTCCTGAAGGTCCCTATTTTGTCTCCCTGTGTTTCATGAGATTGAACCTGACATTAAAAATGACAATCCACTCCCAAAATGTCTACATGACTATATATCTTGAACTAAACTAAAAACAATAAGGTTATTTCGTAATCAGATCTTGCCCCTTCACCAAATATGTAATGAATGAGGCCCCATTTGGGGAAAATACCTCTATGTGACGAATAAAGCAAGTAAAAACAGAGAGTGGCCTGTAATCTGTTTGACCATGCAAAGCCTGCAATGTCTTCTGAAGTGAGAGGACCAACCTACACTCCTGTCCTCAGGTTCAGAATGTTAGTGTCAGACTCAAATCACCCAGAATATTCTGCCTTGTGTCAACTTTCCCCTTGGTCTCTTACTCTGTATACATGGAGTGTTTCGTTCGTCCCTGGCCAGTAAACATGTCCTGATGCCCGCCTGAACCCCCCCACACCCATTTTCATTTTAATGAACCCCCCGCACCCCACTATCACCAATGGCTAAATAGCTTGCTCCCAATCCTCATGCTGCCTATTCTATTCCACCTGTGTCATGGGTCCACCCTGGAGCATGGCATTTATAAATTATGGCAAAATAATGTGTTTTTCTTGGATGCAGCAACAGATGAGCCAGCCACTTTCTGAGTGTGTTTACAGACAGGTGTATACCCTACGGCAGTGCAACCCTTAACATGTGGAGCTCTCCACAATAACACAGGTGCTCTTTGTGCTGGAAAATAGCCTCTCATCCATCAGCCACCGTCGCTGTAACGCTCCTGAGTCTAGCTCCCTTTTAAACATAATCAGCATCCTCTGCATGCTAGTTGTGCAGACGTGGGACAGCCCGCCGTCTGCTCTTAAAGGGGGCATTAACCCTCAATGGGTCCTTGTCAGAAAGTTACGTTCCAGGTCCTTGGGGTTCAAGTTGCACCCCTATCCAATGGCATATATAATTCAATGGTACCAAGCTCAAATTCAATTAACTAAAGTTAAGATACATTTATTAGTTAACTGCATGATGCTTGCACAGCTTACGCAGTGAGATAGTGCAGTTAAAGGGGTTGCGGCAGTGGGGGGGGGGGGGGGGGGGGGGCAGCAGAGGGGACTGGTCATATAATGCACATTCCGACTGTATCCTCTTGCAGAATGTGTCGAAGAGCTTCAGCTGTGGAATACCTAGCCATGGTGTTATATCTTTTCTAACAGTTGAAATGTAAACAAAACAAAATGGCTGACTTTTTTTAATATCCGAAAATGTTCTAGAATATAATAACATAAAAAATTATAGTAGCAATTATCACTAATTAACTGAATTTGTCGATCATATCAATGTCATAAATTAACCCTAAAAAGGGTTATGTAATAGCAACTGGACTTTGTTTTTCATGGAAGACGTTTTGCACTCCATCCAGAGTGCTTTCTCAATTCTGACTGACTGGCATAGCAGGTTGATGAACCCTGTGGAATCCTCAAGTTGTTAGCACTAGATGGTCACCTGTGGGTTGTTGTTGTTCCTCCTGGCTTTCATGTGTTTCACTGATACCACCTGAGGCCGAGCGTGAACGACTTTGGAAGCGTCTTGGCAAAGTTGAAAGAACTGCATTGTAGGTGGACCGGGAGGACAACTGCTTCAAATGAACGACCGTCGTTGAACAGAGGAGGTGGCCTAAGACGTCTATCACCTACCTACAATGCAGTTCTTTCAACTTTGCCCAGACGCTTCCACAGTCGTTCACGCTCAACCTCAGGTGGTATCAGTGAAACACATGAAAGCCAGGGGGAACAACAACAACCCACAGGTGACCATCTAGTGCTAACGACTTGAGGATTCTACAGGGTTCATCAACCTGCTATGCCAACCAGTCAGTCAGAATTGAGAAAGCACTCTGGATGGAGTGCAACACTTCTTCTATGAAAAACAAAGTCCAGTTGCTATTGCATAACCCTTTTTTAGGATAACCATGACCTGGATAACTGAGAATCTCCACAGACATCTGTCATAAATTAAGTTTTTTTTGGGGTGCATTTTGCACCCCCGAAGAAAGTATGCCAGCGATAATTGACGTCAACACTTTTTCTATCATTTTCTGCATGACCGTATGTAAAACTGGTGCACTTACAATGTCCTAGAGGATAACTGCTGTAATTTTAATAACAACATGGTAGTAGCCATAGAAATGGGCAGGGGGTGCAGAACGCACCCCAAGGAACCATTGAGGGTTAAACGGTACCCCTGGCCCTAGCGGCACATATTATAGGCCCCCTGTTCATCCTCAGTTTATCTCCTTCATGTGGTTGCTCACAAAGATGCAGCAACAAAAACAGACAAACGTGAAACCTATCTTTAATTAAAAATTAAGATTTTTTTAAGCATTTACGTAACTTAACAAAACAAAACATAAACACTTGTGCCCACGGAAAAAGTGTGCGGTATGGCAGAATTAGTTCATAATTTATTTCGATTGCATGGAAGCGGTTTGGATTTGCGAAATCCAACGATGACCAATCTACCGTAATTTTCAAACATTGCAAAGCTACTGAACACACAACCTTTTTAACTACCTGAAACGTTAGTACCCAAACAACACGCTATAATGCTACAAGCACGTGTTTCTTATAAGCATTACTTTGCTGTTTAAGCAGTTAAAGTGTTAATCGGCAATGCTTACATATACATCCTAATTTGATTGGTTTGTAAACAAAAAAATCGCTGTCTATCGTGGAATGAGCCTCTAACCAAATATAGCCTACCGTGATAGGACATTATGGACACATCGCCCATGCCTACTCACTTAGACACTAGCACTTGCGAGTTCTGCGTGGGCGTTTGCCGAGTAAATTTACCCCAATATTTCACTACAAGTTATACCGTTAGTTTCGAGAAATATGTTTTAAAACACTTTTGAAAACCAAGATTACGATGCGAAATAGCGTTAACGGTACACCCAGGTTATAATGGTAATGAGTCTACTTTATAATCCTTCAATTTAATGGCAAGTTTTAAATAATCGGTTTTGATATTTCGATCTGTAAAGCTTCCAAGAGCATAGATGAACACTGTGGTTAGTTAAGTGCCAGGATCATTTACTGAGTAGGCCTACACTATACAACATAATATTTGGATACTATAAATTACCAATGCATGTTTGAGCAAAATGCTAGGCTGTTTACAAAGAAATGGCCATTTGAAATAAATGGATGCACTTCACAGCGTAAATGGAACACCCTGCATTAAACAAAAGTGAAAATTTGAGTATGTACGTGTGTGCAGCTGTCTTTAATAACGTGGAAGTAGGCTAACTGAATTACACACATACAAAACACACAACGAGAAAAGGTTTATCCATCGGCAGGTCCAAAACAATGTACTGTACCAATGTGCAGTACGTGTTTTTCTTATTACTCTTATTACTTTTTATATGATTACTTCAAAACAGTCCTAAGGTTGAAATTCGGATCTGATTTTTGTAACTGGACTGCATGCTCATACAGAAATGTCGCACGCGGTGCACAAAGCAGTCACTAACACTTAACAGCTTTGTATATTCATAATATTGACGATGTAACTGCCTACGTATTGAAACGTTTCCGTATATACGTTTAACAAAATGACGAATTCTTACTTTAAACGTCAATTTCAATATTATTTGGTTCATTATATTACGGTAATATACGACATGACTTTTCTGTTTAATCTTGCAGTTTCAAGTATCAGTTTCTATTCATTAGTGTAAATTTTCGGATCGATATAATTTATAAATAAGCGCCGATATTGATAATAACAATCAGCAGTTTTCTAGTAACTTCGCTTAAACAAAATTTCTATAAGTTCCACTGCAATGACGACTACAATATGAATTAAAAACAAATCCAACTTGCAAGACAATAGTAAGTCAGTGAACAAGCGTTTAGGACTCCACTTATATTTCAGTAAGACAATACCCTTCCCGACCACAAACTCAGAAACGAAAAGCGCACAAACCTTTTACCAATGAATAGAGTATATTTTCTTCTTTTCTTTTATTTGTTCAAAGCTTGACACTTTTATGGAAAATCAGTTTGTATAGCTTTATGTTGGTTCACATACCACATCTGACAATTCAACGGAACCTATCCGCTTACCGTATTGTGTGGCTGTAGATCAGAGCGCAGCCCTATACCGTAATACATAGAGAATATACCACACTTATTATTTTACTGAAAATCTACACGTCAAACAACCTTCGAATGAATGTTGGTTAGGAAAATGTGAATACACATTTCGAAAGTACTCACTACTAAATTTCTCCGTATTACGATTTTAAAAACATGCCATTAATATCTGTTACTAATTTCAACGTTCATGTTTTATAATCGGTTATATAGCTGATCTACTACTGAGTGCACATTAAAGATTGTTTTCCACTTTCTGTTTATTTTGCTACTAATGGTATATGGGAGGGATGGTGGCTCATTGAGTGACCAACCTACACTCACACCTCCATCCCCTATGACCCTGCTTTGGATAAGAACATAAGAACATAAGAACATAAGAACATAAGAAATTTACAAACGAGAGGAGGCCATTCGGCCCATCAAGCTCGTTTGGGGAGAACTTAACTATAATAGCTCAGAGTTGTTAAAATCTTATCTAGCTCTGATTTAAAGGAACCCAGGGTTTTAGCTTCCGCTACACTAGCAGGAAGACTATTCCATACTCTAACTACACGCTGTGTAAAGAAGTGCTTCCTCAAATTAGTTTTAAAATGTTCTCCCGCTAATTTCCACTTATGGCCACGAGTTCTAGTATTTAGACTAATATTGAAATAGTCATTTGGCTGAACAGCATCCAGACCCGTTAGAATCTTATAGACCTGAATCATATCCCCCCCTTAGTCTCCTTTGCTCAAGGCTAAACAGATTCAGTTCCGCTAACCTCTCCTCATAAGACATTCCTCTAAGACCAGGAATCATTATCATAACTATCAATTAGTTAACTAGTAAGCATCAGCTTACAAAACACGGTATTATACATACAGGTCTGGGGGAAAAAAATTGAGACCACTCTATATTTTTTAAAAATCTTTCTTTTTAAATCCTGGTTTTGTGGCAGAAGGCCATGCTGAGCAGCAGGTTGCTTCCAGGCTCAAAATTTCTAAGACAGTAGGACACAAGAACAAGGTGAAGCAGGAGACACTGGCAATAACCAAAAACCAACCAAGTAGGGGGCAGAAGCAACTTTCTAATGCCAGAGATGGCCACCAACTTATCCAACAGTTCCTCAAAAATCGGAGGATGACCTCAAGTGACCTTCAAAAGCAATGGGAAACATTAAGTGGTGTGCACTGTTAGGATAAGCATTTGGAAGATGAATAATGTCCATATACATGTGAATAAAAACATAAAAGAATTTATTCTGTTCTCCAAGGTTACTGGTACCTTGTTAGGTGGTTAGAAGAACACTGCTTCGGTTCCCAAACCTCTCTTCAAGGGCATTCCAGCTATTCCTTTTATTAATTAAATTTCACCAGCAGCTCAATTAATTAAATACTTCAATCAGTTAAATAACTCAATGGGGTATTGATTAGCCATACAAGGAGTTGGACTGGTCTAGTCAAAAAGTTCACACACTTTGACAGATAGGCGCTTTATTTCATTGGTGGCCAACCAGTTGATTGCGATTGGAAAAATGTACCCCCCCCCCCCCCCCCATGGAAAGTGTAGGTGCCGTGCTACTGACGTGCTGATGAGAATGGAGCTGTCAGGCGGGCTGAGGGCTGCATTGTTCCTGCTGCTGAAACCACTGCTACAATGGGCAGTCATGCAGAATGCAGAGGTAACGCAGAATACACAAAAGACGTGTTCAAGGAAAATGTGTTCACTGTCCCAAACCAGCTCCATATAACATAATATACAAAGTGACACTTTTGATTTTCTTATTGATCTGCAGTCCCATCATTCCACTGCCAATGTTGGAATACAGAAACTAACATCGCAGATCGTCTATGATGAAGATTACATTGACAAATGCAGGAAAAATGGTCATTATTGGTTAAAAATAAATCTAACTATATCTATCGACCTATCTGTTTTCTGGTTCACACACTCCCTCAAGAAGAAAATTCAAACATGTACAGCTGCCTGCATTGTTTCCTTCGTAATTCACCTCTCAAGTCCCCTTTAGAAGATTCTTTCCTTGATCAGCCATTCCTGTTTCTTTATTTCAAAGCTGTCCAAATGGCATAACAGAGAAGCATGTATACAGGTCCATTTATATGGGTATAGAACACATACACAAAAAAATTCTGAATGGGACAACTCTACTCTTTTTTAATTTACAGAAGAATGTGCTCATATCCCACTCATATTCCTCCAACATATATCTTTAATATCTTTCACCAAAACACACCACTAATAATCCATGAAATATCAATATTATTCATATTAGACAGAAAACAAGTGTGCATATCCACTTCCGCAATGATCCACGTACTACCCTTCTATATATATATATATATATATATATATATATATATATATATGAAGCATTGCTGTCTATCAGGTAACTTCAACAAGTTACCAAATTTGTTCAAAATTAAAGATATTTCTTTCTGCCTGGCACTAACCATTCACAATGCTAAGCCATAGAAATGTCCCCCAAGAAACCCATGCATTCCCACATCACAGAGACTCCAATCTCAACATTTACAAGATTATATTCGTAGTGCCTGCAAATTTTTATATTAGATGAAACTAAAAACTGAGAAATTTCAATAGGCACAAAACTCTGTCAGCATTTACACATCAAATTATGACTGTCATGCCCCGCTCATCCACTCCTCCCGTGTGCCACACCCCCTCATCTACCTCGTGTGGAATCCCTGTGTTACCAGCAGTTTCTCATTGTTGTTGACTAGTCCAGTCTATTTAAGTCCGCGTTCAAGTATGTTTCCCCAGTCCAGTCATTAACGTCTGTCCTTTTATGGTGTATCTTGTTCCTTGCTGTTTTCTAATTAAATCCCTCGTTCACCCAATTTCCTGGCTCCTGTGCTGCTTCCCTGCTCTGTGCCCGAGCGTACATAGGACAATGACATCTCTGAGTAGCCCAGAATGTCGTGAAAACAAAAACATGCAGCATATCGGGCTAACTTATGTAAAGACCATGTAATAAGCCTAGAATCCAAGGGATAGAAAAACGTTCAAAAATGGATAGGGCTAAAGGGTTAAGATCTACAAGTCAAATATTGAGATAAACTGCACCAAAATTGAAGCAATGCTATCCAGTGGCAGATGACCTTGTGAACATGATAAATCAATAAGTATTTTATGGATCTTATTACACCTACATCTGATTTCATTTCAAGACAAATCACACCAAGACTGAAGCAGCAGAGCTAGGTGGCAGGAATGCAAGGAAAGGGTGACTGCAGAAGACACTTCATCTTGTAAACACAGTAACTATAAAAATATTTGATGGACCTTTTCAAACTTCTCAGGAATATTGTGTAGGTGATGATTTGACAACTGTTTCATTTTGAAACAAATGACACCAAAATTGAAGCAGTACAACCTGGTGGCACAAGAATGGACAGCCACAGACTTGGTGTGCCTGATTATACATTAAGACAAGAAGTCACACAGAGTTAGGTTGTATATAAAGACTTTTTTGGATGGATGGGGAAAATATGTAGGGGAGCTAAACATTGGAGAGGTTAGGGGGTGTGGGAGGAATACAAAATTAGCTTGCGGGGAGTGATGGGGCTGTCCAGGGAATATGTTGATGCCATTTTCACACCATCTTGTTTTTCATTTGCATCCTGATGCAGAAGGTTATTATACCTATTTGATTAACTTTTACCACCACTTTACTTAAGCCAACATTTACCTTTGCTTTATTTAAGCCTACATTTAGTACAGGGCAGCTGACATCAAAGTTGCCAGGCATCTTAACAAACAGGATTTATGTGCTACTACTGTGTGGGCCACCCTGTACCAATACTGCTAATATCAGAGACTTAAAGACTTATTTTGAATGGGTGACTCTTAACCTTTACCAGAGTCAATTTCCTAATCATGTATCTCCACTTTTACTTAAGTACGGTTTGCAGTTACTCCATCTATCACTGCCTCCAAAGGCACTATAGCTAGAAGAGCAAGAAAAACCTTCTACTCTGACTTCAGGCTATGACTACTGCTAGGAAACTCCATTACAGTAAAGGCTCTATAATAACACATTGGGTACATCCTTTGAAGTACCACATCAGGCATGTGACCAACAAGAAAATACAAAAAAAAAAATCACTGTGCAGTTCATACTCCACAATGCAGAGGTTGTCTGTAGCTGTCGTCTCGGGCATTCCATGGGTAATTTCCCTCTGGTATTTTAGATTTTGTTTTGCCATAGAAAGGATAAGAGCAGGTCCTGCATCCCCCTTAACTGTGCCCATAAATTGCAGCATTTAGATCTTTTACTGATGTGCAGTGATTTAGAGAGTTATTCTATGTCTGCTGACAGATCAATTATTACAAGAGAAGACCCCTTTTCCATTCAGGAGATAATCTGTGTAACTTACAATATGAAAGGGGTTAATGACAGAATGATCCATGCAAGGCTGTGGTGTGTTATGAAGAGATGGCTTTGACCAAAAATCAAATCCTGAACGACAGATTGAATGTGAAAGACATACCAAATTTTAAACTGAGCCTGTGGCAGGGAAAAAACATGTGGCAGGGACAGGAATAAATGGTGGCAGGTGGCTTTGTCTTTTTTGTGCTCCAGCAGCTCACTGCAACCAAAAGTCCTGTGGAAATTCTTTTATCTACATCTGTGAAAGAAACAATTAGCTGGGATGAAGAGAATGTCATTTGCAAATCAATGACTGTCAGGAGTTGACAAGCATGTGCTATTATCTTGCAGGGACAGTGAAGCGTTATCTGCTACTGAAGACTGAAGAAGGAAACCATTGTTATAAAATATAAAAATCATATCCTGATTCGTAGTATATTCAGTGCTTGAAGTGGGCTGGTACTCACTGGTAGCCAGTACCGGCACCTCTGTTATTCTGGAACTGAATAACAAGGAGAGTACTGGCACCTGGTGCTGAATAAAAAGGGGGTACTGGCAGCTGGTGCTGAATAACATGGCCAGTACAGGCACCTGGTACTGAATAACAAGGGGAGTACCGGCACTTGGTACTAAATAACAAGGAGCTATAGAGTACTGGCACCTGGTACTGAATAACAAGGAGAGTACTGGCAGCTGGTGCCGAATAACATGGGCAGTACTGGCACCTGGTACTGAATAACAAGGAGAGTACTGGCAGCTGGTACTGAATAACAAGGGGAGTACCGGCACCTGGTACTAAATAACAAGGAGAGTACTGGCAGCTGGTACTGAATAACAAGGGGAGTACCGGCACCTGGTACTAAATAACAAGGAGAGTACTGGCACCTGGTACTGAATAACAAGGGGAGTACCGGCACCTGGTACTAAATAACAAGGAGAGTACTGGCACCTGGTACTGAATAACAAGGGGAGTACCGGCAGCTGGTACTGAATAACAAGGGGAGTACCGGCAGCTGGTGCTGAATAACAAGGAGAGTACTGGCAGCTGGTACTGAATAACAAGGGGAGTACCGGCACCTGTTACTGAATAACAAGGGGAGTACTGGCACCTGGTACTAAATAACAAGGGGAGTACTGGCACCTGGTACTGAATAACAAGGGGAGTACTGGCACCTGGTGCTGAATAACAAGAAAAGTACTTGCACCTGTTGCTGAATAACAATAACAACATTTGTATGTGATCTGTACTTGTATATGAAGATTTGTGAATGAACGTGAAAAACATTTTGCAAATACACGTCAATATTTTTTGTAAATGCGAACCAAACATCTTGATAAAAATATTTTTTACAAAGATAGAATGGTTTTCAAGTACAAAACCTGTATTGCAAATCCAAGTCCTCTTGCAAATACCAATCTGCGAGTGCATATTCACACTTGCGCACATAAATAATTTTGCCACTAACTTGCCTAGCGCTTTGCAGATAAATATTTGCTCGCATAGCCACCAATCAAATTAATTCATTTTCTGTCTCGCTTAGTTAAGCGTTGTCTCAAAGAATATAATAAAGCCTATAAAATCACGTTTTAGCATTAATTACAAAATAATTACAGTAAAATCCCGTTATAGTGGACTCGCTTATAACGGAATATCGTCTATAACGGATTTTTGAATAAAGATTCAAAAACAACACGTAAGAAAAGAAAGAGGTCAGAGCTGTTGCAACTAGCTGCCACCCCTGAGGCACCATCTTATTCTGAGTCACGACATTTTCCTATTACAATTTCCGTTTAAAATTTCATATTCTCCTGAATTACCTTTCAAAAATCATGCTGTATTGTGCTATGCATGTGTTGCAGTGTTTATGACACTCTGATAATACCTTTGTTTGCTAGTTCAATTATTTTGATATTTGCAGATTATATAAGTTTTAAGTTAAGTAAGTGTTGGTCCTCAACTAAGGTAAAGATAATAATCTGAATCCTTAGGATCCAAGGGTTTTCATCTCATCACCTGCTGACAGAAAACTACCCTTTCTACGCTTCAAGTACTTTTTTTTTAAAAGAATGCAATTTAATCTGACAGTCCAATTAATCAAATCATTTCAATTACCTCATTACCTCCAAACCTGACTTCAGAAGCTTATTAAGTATTAATTGTTTGTCTTTGAATGTTGAATGACTGTTAATGATTTTTACTGATTACTTTTGAACCATTTTTGAAAAATGTTTGTTGAGTGCAGTGCAACAGTGAGCATGAGGGTCTTCCCCAGACAGTGCTGTACAGAATTCATCCTGAATGGGATGGCAATCCATGACAGTCAAAGAATTATGATAATTAACTCATGTTAATACACAATTACGATTTAGCATGTTAATGCTTTTGTTCTGTCACAAATATAGCAGTTTTCCAGAAACAATTAATTGCAGTAGATGTGAAATGGAAATGCTGGAAAAGAAGGGGAAACAAAATATTGTAGTTTAGCCAAATACAGTGTTAAACATTTTAGCAGTGAATATTTTAGATGCAATATAAGATACACTGCACTTCCATTTTCAGGTGTAATATGCAATCATCTTTTAGGCAAACCATTAGTAGTGTTGAGGTAATTAGCAAATATAAATGAGAAAATACATAGTGGTTTTACAGGTTTAATTCCCCAGTCTTCACAATAATAATGATAATCCATTTAACATGAAACAGACAAGAGCAGAGGTGTGTAAACTGAATTAGAAAACAATATGTTAAATTTTTTGTGCATCATATTCTGCAGATTAAATAGGTATATTTTGATTTGGTGTATTAGACTGATAAAAAATGAATAGTAATGTCGCCATGCCAACAGGGGCTTCCAGGGCATAGAATCTGACAATTAGGATGAAAAGCTGCCTGGATAGCAAGAGCTTCAGCATACAACCTTTAGGAAGATCAAAAATAGGTCTACATAGGCAGCAAATGCAAATGGACCAAAACTTTACTAATAAATATATTAGTGACTTTCAGCTTTAATTCAATGGGTAGAACAAAAACACTGCATAAAATGTGGGGAACTAAAGTAATTTTTCTACACAATCCCCTCCTTTCAGGGGCTCATAAGTAATTGGACAAATTAATATAACTGCAAATAAAATGTTAAATTCTAATACTTAGTTGAAACCCCTTTGCAGGCAATGACTGCCTGAAGTCTTGAACTCATGGACATGACCAGACGCTGGGTTTCCTCCTTTTTAATGCTCTGCCAGGCCTTTACTGCAGCAGCTTTCAGTTGCTGTTTGTTTGAGGGTCTTTCTGTCTGTAGTTTAGTCTTTAGCAAGTGAAATGCATGCTCAATGGGGCTGAGATCAGGTGACTGACGTGGCCATTCGAGAATATTCCACTTCTTTGCTTTAATAAAGTCCTGGGTTGCTTTTGCGGTGTGTTTTGGGTCATCGTCCATCTGTATTATGAGAGAGATGGAGAATGCCGCTTCTTTCAAAAAGATTTATGACCTAAAGGTCAAAAGGTTACGAATCAAAAGTTCACTGGGGGGAGCGGGGTTGGGGCGTGGTTGGGGTGGAGCCAGGTGACGCAACAACTAGTGACGTTGTTAATAATTTCCATATGTTGGGAGAGGGGTTTTTATTATTTATTTATGTATTATTATTTATTTATTTTTATTATTATTTTTAAATGATTTTTTTATTATTATTATTAAATTATTTATTTTATTTTGACTAGTTTGGAGAGTGAAATGAAGTTTCAGCAGTGAATTGTGTGCTGATGAGTGTGATTTGTCAGAATAGCCCTGTGCTATGAGGGTGATGGCTGACGGTGCTGAGCGCGTAGCTGAGTGGGTCGGTTACCTGATGGAGTGTGAGCGTACGCTGGGTCTGCCTGTGGTGCGGTACTGTGGGAAGGTCCCGGTCGGTCCAGAGCGTGTAAATGTTGCGGATATGGACTTTGGAGATTCTGCAAAGGACTCGGAGATTGTGAGAGCGATGTTGGAGCTTATCCCTGTGTTGCGCGAGTCTGAAAGAAACTGTGTGAAAATGAGAAAGTTGGAGCTAAGAATGAGAGGAGGAGGAGGAGGAGGAGGTGGGTCTGACGCTATCCTCCAATAAACGCTTAACAGCAGCAGCAGCAGTTTGGCCTTGTGTCTGTGTCTGTGAGGGGAGGGTGAGTGGGTAGTGTTTGACCCCCCTGCAGCAGCAGCAGCAGTTTGCCTGTGTGTGTGCGTGTGAAAGTGTTAGGGAGTGAGGGTGTCCCCTTTTTTTTTTTTTTCTTGTTTGAAGTTTGGGTTTTTCTGATACAGCCATTATTTACATCCCCGTAGGTCACCCCCGGGTCAAACTGTAATTGGGCCACACATCAAATTGGACATTTTGTCTTACAGTATATAACACGGTTTTTTGTTTGTTTGAAGTTTTGGTTTTTCTGATACGGCCGTTATTTACATCCCGGTAGGTCATCCCGGGTCGAGCGTATCGTCTGCGCATAAGTACAAATATGAGTTAAAAGAAAAACACCACGACGTACATCAAATAGACATAATTAAGAAAATAAGATCATCCTCGGTATCCTAAAACTTGACAGGCTGTATATTTCTCATTAAATAAAAGTTAAAAACCAGCCGCAGATATTTTTATTACGCTGAGCGGTCACCGTACGGGTTTTCCTCCTTTGGTAAAGAAACACGAGTACCCCACTGGAAAAAGAAGAAAAAAAAGAAAACTACATGGGACTTTCATAGAGTGAGTATATTATTTATTTTATACATGTTTTATGATAAACGCTATACATTAAAATAACTTATTCTAATAATCGGTATCTGTTTTTTTTCTACGAGAGACGACGCGGACCGGTCAAGAGAAAATCTATGAAAGATCTGAATCAGCAGGTATGGACGGAGCAACACCCCCTCCTATACCCGAAGCCTTATTAGATGAAATAGACAACATCAACAACGCTAATAATGAAAATGATGCGGTTTATCAAAACTACTTTGCTCAACACGACTCGCCACCCGCAGCGTCTGGTGAAGCGAGGGTCGAAGAGCCCTGTTTCCTACTGTCCTTAGAGACATTATTAAACAGGTGAAACGTTTTCACGTTGCGTTTGATTTTGTTATAGTGCGTCATTATATGGAATTATCCAGCTGCCTTTCATTTAACATGTTTAACCTTTGGCCTATGTTAGCTTTCTGTTCATGTCTCTTATGTTAGACGGGCCGGTGTCAAGCAGCACGTGTCTTACATCAGCCATAAGATACCCTCAAAACAATTATTTATCATCCAATTTGTTTCTTACCTCTTGGTTACCTTGTTAGGCTTCCTTATCCATGAAAAGAATTGTTTTAATATTTTTGGTGTGGCTTTCTGGACCTTTCTTTTGACAGCATTCCTCTCGTTTTCAATTAAAAAAATTATGGTAAAATAAACCTCGAGTGAATTATATACATAAACTGAACTGGTCTTATCTTACCTTACATGTATGGGCATGCCTTACCTTGATTTTGTTTTAATTTATTTAGTTTAAATAGAGATTCCTGACAAAGTCAAAAAGCTTTGATGCAGTATATATTTAGAAAAAAGGGTTCTTGGGGGGTGCTATATAGTACTATAGTGGTTCTAACCAGAGTAAATAGAACCATTGCCTTCAAAAAGGTGCTATTTCTTTTAATTGAACCCTCTATAATGGTTCTATATAGAACCTTTGAGGGTGTCATATATGTACCAAGCTATAGAACCCTTAAAGGTTCAATATGGAGCCTTTTGTTTTAAGAGTGTGCATAAGTATATGTGCTGCTTTTATGCATTTTAAACTTAAAAACGGGTCGGTGCCTAACAGCACAGGAAGGTTAATAGACCTCGATAAAAATGTCAGGGATGTCTACGACAAATGCAGATTGTTGACTAGTGGGGAAACTCTGCTTTTTGGGTACTGAAATGTAAAACTAGCAGCATCGCAAAAGGGTGTTTTACGTCTTTAAAAATATTTCATCGAATGAATTTGTTAATGTAACATGAAAATTTTTTTCTAAAATTTTACGAAATGTGTACTTTGAAGTGTGTACTACGAAGTGTACAGTTTCAAGTGTACACTACGAAGTGCACACTTCAAAGTGTACACTTCAAAGTGTGCACTTCGTAGTACACACTTCAAAGTGCACACTTCAAAGTGTGCACTTCGTAGTTTACACTTCGTAGGGCACACTTAAAAGTACACACTTCAAAGTGCACACTTCAAAGTGTACACTTGGTGGTGTGCACTTTAAAGTGTACACTTCGTAGTGTACGCTTTGTTGTGTGCACTCGATATGGCATACTGAGTAGGGTTACAGTTAGATTACAGTGTGCACTACGAAGTACACTACGAGGGACTCAGTATGCCCTATCGAGTGCGCACAACTGGAAAGGACTGAGTATGCCCTTTCCAGTGCGCACTTCGCAGTGTGCACTTCGTAGTGCACACTACGTAGTGTACACTTTGTTGTGTGCACTACGTAGTGTACACTTTGTTGTGTGCACTCGATAGGGCATACTCAGTAGGGTTACAGTTGGATTAGAATTACCATTAGACTTAAGCTTAGCGTGTTTATATAAGCACTGAGGGTGTGTTTAAGATTAGAGTTATAGCTTGTGCTAGAGATACAATAAGGGCTATGGTTACTGCTATGGTGGTCATAGTCTTACGGCTATGATTAAGGTTGTCATAGGGTTTTGAGATTTGAGATATACAGCAACATATAGTGTAACATTCAACATCGCTGCCTCCACAGTGAATTGCTAATTTTGTGATACTGCTGCTGCATTCTCTATATTCTACCCACTGCTCCACTTCATAATGCTGCTTTGTTCTGCCACATATCATTTAACTACCTCATGTTGGTAAAGGAACAGTATAGCAACATGTACTCTACGGGCAAGAAACATTCAGCATACAACACAATGTTTTAAGCAGCAGGCAGGCATTCTTTAACCACAGGACTTGTTCACCAAACAGTCTTTAGTCCTGACAAACTGCAACTATATTTTTCCATGAGATGTTTCCACGAAATGGTTATATTTAAAATGCCTTCAGAAATTCATCACACACTGTCTGATATTACATTACAGTTCATAAAAATGCCTGTGGTGGACCTAAAACAAAGGAAGATGACACTTCACGATTCTAATACACGTATCACTTAATTTCAGAGTACCGCAATTCACTACATAGGTTCTACTGCAAGAATCCTACACCAACATGCCAATTAAAATCAGCCTCAGCCGACACTTCTAGCTGCAGAAAAAAAAATACAATTGTCACCAATTTAAATTCGGCCTCAGTGTCTGCCTTTTAAAATGCAACGCTTTATTCCCAATATATTTGTCTAAATACAAATTGATTTAAAAATGTGTCGATTTGTTGAGCAACACATGATCTGTCTTTACATACCGGCGACTGGTTTGTTCCGCTGATATAATCATGTTACCTTGTTAGCTTTAACATGTGGTGACATTTCAGTGCCATTGTTTTAAAATACTCTGATTGGTGACTACAGTAAATCAGAACAAATGTAAGGTGATTAGAGGCTACTTGAAATGAATAAAACTAAGAATGTTAACAAAACCGATTGAGCCTTTAACTGTTGTACGTTAAAGAAAGCATCCATGTTTGTAGCTACACTTAAACACGTGTTGGCAGAGGCGCATGTAGTTTACTGTCCCCACGACCGTACGCTTCTCCATCACCTATCAAACACTAGGCCGACTGTGCTTAGGCAACCACACACAACATGCAAACCAGAAAAATATGCACATGCTTCTGGGGGATTTCAATAGTTTTGTACGTTTATTTATAATTTTTTTTAAGGGTGATTAGGTTTTCTTTCTAAAGCGTGTATGTACTGAATGAAAAAGACCAGCTAAAAATGTTATTGCTCGCCAGCTCCCTATAAGACTCAACAAAACCCTGACATTGTCAGCAGCATTAAGCACAAATATACACGATCCTGGCTAAAGTGTCTCGGGGATAGATAGCTGCACCTTAAGAATGTCAGAGCCCCCACCGTCCGCAGCGTTACATCAGCTAGCAGCTTGCGCGCCTCGTCGTGCCGCACCACGGACTCCCTCGTGCTCAGTGCCATTGTGTCCGACATACTGTAAGTGCACACACAAACATTGAAATATATATTTAAAAAAAAACACATTGAAAGATACTACAGCCAGAAAACTGCATATAAAGCAAACTTTACCGCGGTGTTGAAATTCCATTTCCACACATATACATCATCAATGGAGAATATCAGGGAGGCATACCCGAGAGTGGGTTCAGGTTTAAACCTTAACTCTGGCACTGCGGTGAAATTAACTTTATTCAGTTTTCCGGCTGCCGTATCTTTGAACAAAAGTGAACAACACCCATTTTTCAGATTTATATACGGTCGAATTTTTTATGAATATTTCAATGGTGGTGTGTGCACTTTATGACCAATAGCCCAGCTGTCTTTCTTACAGTCACTGGCAGTGAATGGAGATTTACAGTGCAATTATTAATAAACAAATAAATAAATGCGTATAAGAACACATAATATGAAAGTTACATGGTGTGCATTGTCTCCCAAAGTTTAATGCTTAAATTACACTTAACTGGACCTGTCTTTATTGTTTGCGCTTATACTTAGGCCTCTTAGTCGATAAACAGGCCAAAATTCCATCTTTTGTATTTCAAACGGACACAGCACAGTTATTAATAATTTGCGAGATCTCCCAAATGTTTATCTTTTTTTTTTTCCTCCCATGTCCCCTCCCGGGCTCCGTAATCTCCCACCCCCCCCTGTTGGAAAAATGTAAGCACTGCAGTCTACAATTCATAAACAGGAAGGCCTTTTTCCACCATACCTCATGATATTCACCCACTTCTGATGACCGTTAAGATGTGTTGCAATTATGTGTGTGTGTCTGCATGATGTGTCAAGTTTTCAGAAAAAGAAAATATTGTTTTCCAATTCAGTTTACACACCTCTGCTTTTGTCTGTTTCATGTTAAATGGATTATCATTATTATTGTGAAGACTGGGGAATTAAACCTGTAAAACAGCTATATATTTTCTCATTTATATTTGTTAATTACCCCAACACTACTAATGGTTTGCTTAAAAGCCAAATTGCATATTGGACCTGAAAATGGAGGCGCAGTGTATCTTATATTGCTACTAAAATATGCTAAAGTGTTTAATGCTGTGTTTGGCTACACTACAATATTTTGTTTCCCTTTTTTTTCCAGCATTTCAATTTCATGCCCACTGCAAAAAGATTTATAGCTCAGACTATTTGATATGTAATTAATTTTAACAAGATTGTGGTTTTTAAGTTGATTCGGGAATATGGTGCTGAAATATAATTTTTCGGTACTCATTGATAATTTTTTTGATTTGTGGAACTTTTAGGAAGGCAAAAGCTTAGTAGAGTTGCATTATCATTGTATAAGCCATGCTTTTATTCAATTCAATTCAGTTTATTTTCATATAGCGCTTTTCACAACAGTCATCCGAAGGCGCTTTATATGGGTGTGTTGTGATACATTACAACCTCATTAGAGAGAGTAATACAAAACAGGGAAAAGGAACGACAAAGAAATAAATTAAAGAAAGCCAGATGACAACGGAAGAGAGGAACCAAAAACTCCCAAGTAATGTAAAAAAAAACCTCATTGATAACACTGTTGCATGTTGTATATCACTATTCAAGTTAAGAAATCTTTCTTAAGAACACAAGTGCAGTTCCTCTTGTGATTTGAGCCAGCTGCCTGACCCCTGCAGTATTTATGCGCTACTTTACTGCAGAAACCTTATGCTATTTACAGCTGTGAATACTAGTTTTCACTGAAACTCCCTAATTAGATTACTAATTAGAGGACTGATTGGTTGACGAGTCCTCACACCTGGGTTTGAACAATTGACCAAAAGATTATCCCAAAAACCTGCGTACACACCGGCCCTTTGCGGATAAGATTGGTCACCCCTACCTTAGGAAAACAGAAAAGAACAGCAGGGGGTACTCAGGTACAATTTACTGGGATCTACAGTGGCAATCAAAATGAGAGAACTAGAGACATTTTTGTAATATACGAAAGTCACAGATTATCCAAATTCAAAGTTATTTTACCATGAGTAGAAGTATTTTAATCATATTTCATCAGTGAAAACTATGCCCATCACAAAACAAATGGTTTAAACAAGAAATTTGAAGAAGGCATGCGATCCAAACTAGAGAATTTTTCTTGTAGAAGAAGCCAACAAGTAAATTGCGTCAAGTTTTTTTGATGATTACAACTTCAAGAAATTAGTAGGAAGCATAGAGGCCATTGCTTTCAATTTCAGCACCAATTACCTTCCAGAGGTTCTTGATAGGGTTCAGATCAGGACTCTGGGCTGGCCAATTCATCACCTTGATGTTATCAGCTTCAAGGAATTGCTTCACCCATTTTGCAGTGTGGAAAGGGGCATCATCTCGTATAAGAATGACTGAGTAGGTGATGCTCCTAGGGAAGGAACCGCATGTTGCTGAAGGAGTTTCTGATACTCAATAGCATTCACCTTACCATGCCAGACTCCTGACTCAGAGAACATGCCCCACATCATGTCATTTAGCCCTCCCAACTTTTCTGACCTCTTTATCACTTTTGATGGAGACTTTCCTCAATTGACAAATAATGTTTCTCATCTGAACCAACTAAATTAAACTTGATTTCATCATTGAAATGAACTTTGGACCAGTTCTCCTCTGTCCACACAACATTATCCTCAGCAATGGGCTAGTCTAGCCTTTTCATTCTTCTTGCTGATGAGTGGCTTGGTCACCGCAGAGTGGGCTTCCAGTCCATATTGTCCCAGACAACAAGACCCTGTCAAGACAAGTTCTTGCCCTGCCCAGAACTAATTTGGCAAGCAATTGAACCGATCCTACACAAGAGTCTCCCTGTCATCCTGTTCATTCACGCGCTTGTCATATGTTTGACTCAAATTAGTTAGTTTTATTGTACAGCTTTGATATTTGAGAAATGAAGCTCTTGGAATAACTAACTTCTCTTCCAGTGCCTAAGAGGGCCATCCTGTCAGCCTTCATCTGAACAACCTGACGTCACAGGGTTTTAGGCAGCTTAGGTCCACCATCTTGCAAAATGCTTACTAATGTTGCCAAATACAGTAGATTGGGGTTGCCAGATATTTCACAATATTTCAGATTATATACAAAAACTGTCAAATATAACAAATCGTTCTCTAATTTTGATTGCATGCTTTCAAATATCTTGTTTAAACCATTTATTTTGTGATGTGCCATAGCTTTCACTGATGAAATATGATTCAAATACATCTCTTCTATTCTTTGAATTTGGATCAGCTGTGACTTTGTATATTATACAAAAACATCTCTTGTTCCCTAATTTTGATCGCCACTGCAGTACTTGGAAATAAACACAAATTAAGCTACTGTATTGCAGTCTTCATTCCAAAAGATATCAGAGGTCAAATAACACCATGTTTTATATGAGCTTAGTAGCTTCTGCATTGTTTCATAATGAATGAGTACTCAAATACTCACAGTAATACTTTGGATTGACACATATTAAGACTGATCTGTAATTGATATTCTTGCAAGGCTGGCAAAGTAAATAGATTCCTCAGTACAAATCAGTGCAGAACCTTTACTGATAGTTAAATGAATTCACACCGATGTTGTCACTTAAATTTATTCTATATTAACATGTGTTGCCTAAGTGCATTATCTAACTTACAACATTTACCCATTTATACTGCAGGGTGTTTTGCCTGAATAGTTCAAGGCATTTAACCATTTGATGCACAAGATCCACAAGAGCAGGTGTGACTGATAAAAAAAGGGTCAATTTCTTCTTTATCCACGAGACAGGCACAGGACCACACCTGGGCAAGTTTATAGATCAAAGACAGAATATTGCTCAAAGGCAGGTATTCACAGCAAATTTCTATATAAATTTTGAAGACAGACAGCTTGGAAATAAGACATAAATACAAACATTTCTCCATAGACTTTCTTGTCTGTAAAGCTGAATCAGATTCTCTCTGTCAAAATCTTGCATCTCTCCCTAGGTCTGTAAAATACTGTCTCCTTTCAGACATATATAATGATTGCTGAAATTGTAAAAGGAGAAAGGAAAGCTACTTTTCCCCAGCATCCTCAATGGAAAATGACACCTTCTGTAAGTTTCAGAACACTGTGCCTCTGACAGCCCAGACAAGGGCAGCACGCATAAGACTAAGGCTTTATATGCTGTGTATAGTGAACATGGACCTTATAAATCACCCCTATCATGCCCTCTGTTATGGCTGACTCTGGTGGCGATTAAGTGACCAGAATCTTGAGGGACTGTCATGCTCAGGGTATCAAGTTCAGCAATCTGCTCTCCAAGGCCATCTGGGAGTGTTTCAGCTGTGGGAGGGAGGTCTCCATCATGCATGGCCAGGCTGATGCCATGTCACGCTTGAAGGGCTCCAGTGTCACGTGGCTGTTTGCAATCAGATTTGACTGTGGATTTATAAATGCAGTAGAGACATTTGTAGAATGATTGCATACAGCTGGGCTTGAGTGAAAAGTGAAAAGAATACAAAAGCATATAAAATTTTTTGTATTGGTTTCACGTTGCCATTCAGTAGCTCACCAACATTCTCATCATCCTGTATTTCCTCAATAATATTTTATGGGCACAGTCTCCCTTCTCAGGAGAAACCCCTTGTCTTATTCAGTGGTGGGGGGGGGGGGGTCACAAAGCAGGATGGGGTGCCAACTCATCACAGGGCACACCCACACACTCTTTACATACACCTAAAGGCAATGGGGTAACTCCAATCAACCTCAGCATGTTTTTGGACTGGGATGAAACCCCACAATGGCATGAGAAGAACATGCAAACTCTATACACATAGAGCCATGGCAGAGACTCGAACCATGGTCCCTCTAGTAAGAGACAACAGCACTAACCACTCCACCACCATGCCACCCCTCCAGCTAACCTAAAGTACACAAATATGTAGTTAAGTACTATGGCAGGTTTTGAAACACATTTATATAAACATACACAATCATTTAGAATGGGCGGTACATATCATTGAGGAAAAACTGTCAAAAGCTTCTGAATATTGTCATTCTACTTTGTGTTTCATATGTGACCATATTTTCATTGGCAAGCTTGTGTTTGGTGCCCGTTCACAAACTAAGCCAATGTTTGAAAGGCATGTTTGAGAAAGACCCCTAAAGTGTCCTCCTCATTCCCCCGAGGTACAAATGAGCATTAGACCAGGGGTCTCCAACTCCGGTCCTGGAGAGCTACTATCCAGTAGGTTTTCTGTCCCACTTGGCTTCTGATGAGCCACACCTGCTCCTGGTATTTACCTGAGAACAGGTGTGGCTCATCAGAAGCCAGGTATGATAGAAAACCTACTGGACGGTAGATCTCCAGGACTGGAGTTGGAGACCCCTGCATTAGACTGACAAAAACGCAAGCAATTAAAATAAAACTATTTAGACACCAAAGAGCATATGCATTCCAGAGGCACATATATTTGGAGGTTTCTAATCTGCGTACTCAAACTCAAAAGCACAACATTTTATGAGTAATGATTAGGAAGCATGATTGCCTAAAATAGATATTTGTTTGTCTCTGGAATTAAACATGGTAGTTTGATAGTAAACAGTGTACATTTTGTTTTACAGTGTCTTTTTAAGCAGTGCGCAGCAAAGCTATTACGGCCTGTTTCTCTGGAGTTGTGTCAGCAAATTACAAATATGCACCATTAGATGTTTTGTATATTATTTACATAAAATGATAAGGACACCAGTCTGTGAGGGCTGCATTTTGCAAACGCTGGCACATCAGTTAACTTGGCACCTGCTGAGAACAACTGCGTCAAACTATCAAGGAGAGGTTCTTGGTCCCAAAGTAGTGCATCATAAACATGAAGTAGGGGGAAAATTACACTCTGTAAATGACTGATATATGACCAGAATGGTTTTGGAGCTATTTTTGCCTTCAGAGTATAGCTAGTTTGACCGGCTGTGAAGGCATTCTCCAAAAAATATGTCCACCAACATATTAATCATTTTTTCACTCCACCCTAAACTTCCTCAAGAATCAGTCATCCACTTTCACCCAAGCATTGTCTCTGCATTTTCCTGTGAGAGAGAAAACAAACACACCAGGAACAGTAAAGGATTAACCACTAAATATTGCCAGCAGGCCTCTTCTAGATATGTCATCGCTTCATGGAGTCTAAATTAGGGCAGTAAAACAAAAGGAGACAGATCTCAGACCACAATAATTTAAAGCAATACCCATTATTCCCTGCAAATTATCCAAAAAGATCAATCTTCTGCCACCATTCCCTTTTATTCCCTATTCTATTACCAGTGATTCAAAACACCCTGAAAAAGACCACGATGCTCATGCTTCACATCTATCTGTCTAGTTGTCCATGAATCTCTAGAACTGAACTACACAGGAAAGAGGTGACTGTTAGGATGTGGGGTCAATGAATTGAACAGCATGTTCCAGAATGAGGTGAGCTGGGGCCAAAGATGAACAAGAACCTGGGCTTGATGCTAAAAGACAAAAAAACACCCAAACAAACAGTCTGTAGAACCAAAACTAAAAACACAGACACCAGACAGCTCAGAAAGTGATCAAACCCAGAACTTAATTAAGTCCCAGATGACAAAGGTGTAACATTTTTATGATATATGATGTAATAATGTGACTTTTTCCTATAGAGGGAATGGTGAGAAAAAATAATGGAGAAAACAGGACCCTTGATAAGTGCAGATCCTGTTGAACTCCTCTAACTCCTCTAAAATAGAAAGAGATTTTGGATTCGTTACCTTTTGAACTACATAGGGTGATTGACATGAACTTCAGCACAAATTCATTAAATATTAACAAGTCATTCTATTGAGCAGAGAGATAGAAACTTCCAGAAGTAAAATCCTAAACAAATCAGACTGAACAGCATTTCTTGGATCTATACTGTACATGGTCTTTAGTTGCTCAGATCCCTCAGTCATTTTGACAGAAGGGGACTATCCTACAGTCTGCAATCGCGTTATTGTTAATGCACTGCATTACCCAGCAGTTAACACTGTAACATTACCTGCAAGGTGGCAAGTGAGTTAAAAAAAATTACAAAGTAATATAAGACTGATGATTTGTAGCATTTTTTTGTGTTTTGATGATACATGTATGTATTCAGTTGCCTGGTTGGGAATAAGCAAAAATACAAGCATTACACCGAAGAGAAATTCACATGCTGATGCTGTCAGACACCTGCCGACCTCCCATCGTGTGGCATGTGCCGGACTCACGCTCACATAACCATCGCGGGGCAGCAGTAGGGATTTTCCACTGCGTTATGCGGCAAGTAGCTGGGGCGGTCTCTGATCAAAGCAGTTGATTTGCCACAGCTGCACTGCACCATGGGAGTCTAACTAGAATTCAGAAGGTCTGCGAATCACATGATTTCCCATAACCTTGTAATGAATAACCAATTAGTGGACTGGTGGACGGAAGGATGTACTTTAACAAAATGCTAATGAGGGAAGAAGTTGAGGTGAAAATTAACATCTTGTTTTCTGAAAGGCTGTATGTATGTAGTTTCCATGCAAATGGGGGCCAAAGAAAATACAACTGAAAGGATTCAATGACAGCTATAAGGCTAACGTCATAGGTATATCATGCAGAGCACGTCTGGAATGGCGACAATCTGACTCCTGCATAAGTGGCATATGCTGGTTTTTCTCTTTATCATTAAACTTACAGCCGCTAAGAGCCGTCATTGTCAGGTGCGAAGCATTCCTCTGATCCGCCTGACGACAGCACAAAGCCAGCTGCCTCCTTATTAACAGTGATATCACATGGATCTTGGGTCAGACATCTGCAAGACGGCCACTCACTTTGATAACAGCCCAGCGTTTGATCATAGTCCAGGAGAGCAACTGGCGATCAGAACTAAGTGGAATAAAATAAGCAGCAATAAAAGATACTATGGAAAGTATTGGCCAGCACTGATAAAGAACAGGTACAATGATACCACTTAAGAAAAAGCAATAATTATATGTTAGTTAAAGCAATTGCCACAGCAACATGGAATATCACCACAAATTAGCATATATTAACATAAAGAATGAGATAAGAATGTCAAGACTGATAAAGCCTTAGCACTGATGACCAAAAGATTATTTGTAAATATTTATGCGCAATAATTGCGTCAGCCATTTTGAAATGTAACTTTCAGTGAATGAAAGGATCACAGCAATAGTCTCCAATGCATATAGATGCAGGTAGACCAGTAGGCACGCTGGTCTGTGTGCAGCTCAAGTGAATATACTAAACTGTTCCCAGAAAGGCTTATATCTGAATATCCCCATACAAGCTGTTTCTGTGCTGTGTCCAGTTAAGAAAGGTTCTCTTGGTTCCTCAAAAGCCTGAAATTATCAAAAGGATCTCCCCAGATGTGTGCTGCCTGAGCACAGTATTCCATGGTGTATCACAACAGACTGTATTAAGAAGGAAGTTTCTTTGTTTGAAAGTGGCCATCCAATAAGATGATACAGACTGAGAGCGCATTGTCTAAAGTGCTGTCACTCTCTCTTTAGAATGTCAGAACCATTATTAAGAGTAAAATCCCTGGACCCAAAACAAAGAGGACAGTCAGAAAGCAAATGAAATGTTTATGTTCATCTGCATATTTTTAGTCATCAGTTACAAAATGAAAAACATTTTTCTTCTAACTACTTATTCAGTACAAGGCAGTCCCGAGGATACGAACGAGTTCCGTTTCCTAAGTCTGTCCTTAAGTTAAATTTGTATACGTTGGAAAAACAATACAGTGCATAATGATTAATATTATACAGTAAAAGTAACTACATATGGTACTGTACCTTGAGCAGACGAACCACTGAAGCCGTGCAATGTTTTCAAGAGTGTCACAAAGTATTGTATGTGTATTATTATGAGCCATAGTGTTGAACCTGAATTTCTAATCAGGTTCAATCAGGTTTCCGTTTGTAAGTCCGAGTTGTCTGTAAGTTGGACGTTCTTAATTAACTTGGGGACTGTCTGTACAGGGCTGTAAGTGAGTCTAGACTATATTCCTGGAAGCATAGGGCACAAGTGCACCCTAAACAGGATGCTGATCCACAAGCCTGAAGAGACCCTGCCAGCCACTGTAGCACAACACACACAAAACAAAGATGTTATCGTGAGATACAAATTTCCGAAGATCACTATTATACCTTTGCGAAATGAAACTCCCATTTGGTATAAATAATGCAAGAAACCATAGCATTATTCAAATTCCACAGAATTACACGCATGTTATATCCGAACAATCTAACGATTCCCTTTTATGACACATAATAACTTTTGCTGAGGGGCTGGTTCCCAGAGGATATCCAGTCAATGAGAAGGTGATGTCTGGGCAACAGGGTCCTGAGCAAAAGGCACATCTTTAAAAAGACTGAAGAAAAATCGAACAGATCAGTTCAGTTGTTGGTACTGATGACACTTACCATTTCAGATATGCAGGCTGATAAAAATTCTTCACACATTCTACAGAGGATTTGCTGCCAACTGCTCATAGCTCAGGATGTGTGTGTCTTCCAATAGATCTTGCGGTTTAAATGTGGTTTGAGTTGTTTTTCTTACATTCTTCAGCTTTCGTTGGAAGATGCGTTACCTTTTATACGTTTATGTCAGTCAGCATGAATCTTGCATATGACAATTCTGTTAGTTTGCAAACTGAAACGTGTCCTAATGTTCAAGGGTGAGTGAGGAATAAAACAGCCAGCACTTGCAGTCACTGAGCATAATTAATGCAAGCAATGGACATGAAGTATATATAGTATCCCAGGAAGCACAGGGAATGAGTTAGTGGATGGCTGGATGCCATCACAAGGCACATACACATGTGCTGTAAGCCAGCAGTGGCCAATCTTACCCGCAAAGGGCCGGTGTGTGTGCAGGTTTGTGGGGTAACCTTTAGGTCAGCTGTTCAAACCCAGGCGTGAGGACTCTTCAGCTAATCAGTCCTCTAATTAGTAATATAATTAGGGAGTTACAGTGAAAACCTGCATACACTGGCCACTGCTGCTGAAAGCAATTTCACTTATGGCTTTGTGCTGCGAGGAAATTTCAAGCACCGAGAGAAAACAACAGAAACAGACTGAGAACAGGCAAACTGTACATTCATAGAACCAGGGGTGGAAAGCAAACCCAACATCTCAGAGGACTAAAGGCCACATGCTACCTGCTCACTGTCCTGCCCAACACAAAGAAAAACAGCACAAAGACTTCAGTCTTGCAAAGAAACTTTTATCTTGATTTCAAGTATTCAAAACTGTTAAATAAGTACAAGGTGTTCTCATGATTTAATGGACATCTGTATCATCCCCTTTAAAAACTCTGATTATTGTATCCCGCTACTCTTGTACACATAATACTTGTGAATGTCTGCAAAATGGTCACAGCCATTCACTCTTAGCCAATTGGAAATTCAACCAGCATATGTTAACTTAAAAAATATATATACACAGACATTACACCTGGGACAGTACACAGTGTACAATGGGCTCATTCGAAAGGGGAGGGGGGGTGAGATTTAGCCATGGTCACATCTGCAATGGGGCTGCTGGTGAAGGGAGCAGTACATACACAAAATGGTTAAAGTTCATATTAACCAGGTCAGCAGCAAACATGAACACTGCCAACATCAAAATAATGTACAGATGGACATTTTGAAATAGAATTTGAAAATATCAATCCCATATTCCACTTCTGGCTCAAAGTGAGGCTTATAACTACTCACATATGTAAGTGTTAATTCATTTTAAAATGTTGGGCTAATGTCAAATGAAACATGAAATGGAATGGGCTCATTTCTGACTATTTGTACTCTAGCTCGGGTGCTACATAAACCCACAGTACCTATGCATGGACCTGGCTGGAATGCATTACACTTCAGTGGAATATAGTGTGTCACATTTTTATGGTTTAAATTTAAACAGAGAAAAAAGAAAACAGCAAAGCACATCGAGAATGGAACAATGCACATATGAAGCCAATAACTTTCTAGTCAACTGATAATCTGGCAGCAAGTCTAGCATGACTGCTTAACACTTTTTTTTTTATTCCAGCAGCAAACATTTCAAAAGAAAAATAAAATAAAGGAGAGCTTCTTTACAATGAGGCCAAACCCAACTGGCACATCAGTCCCAGGACTCAAAAACAGAAAGTGAATAGATGGGGTTGTTATAACAACACATGACTGCAGACCCCCAGGTAGTCTGCACCTTTTTTCCAAAAGACCGCCCGGGCCAGCACCACCATTCTAAGCACCATGAACCCCACTGGTTAGGGAACTACAGCAGTTGAGACATGTCTGACACAACTCAATGAGTTTTATTTAATAAAAATTTAAAATAATTTAACCCAGTTGTTCTGTACATGACTTCTTTTTTCCCCCTATACATTTCACAAGGCAAAGTATTATATGCATATATACACACACACACACACACGTATATACATACTGCTTTTTATGAACCCTCAAAAGTAATCGTCTAGTATGAAAACAATTTGGATACATAATATACTACCACTGCTTCCCAATAAACTTGTAATTGACTGTGTGTGCGCACGTGTGATTAAATCTTTTACTACAAACCCAAGCTGTCAACAGAATTCAAAATTGCACATTGTGGTTAATAAAAAGTACAATAAAAATCTGCACATTTCAGACCTGTAAGATCATATACACTGTACATTTTCTTGAATATTTATATACACAATGAATACATTGCCTTACCTAATTTTTACAGAATGACGATTTTATTTTTGTTTATGGGTTTTTTATTTTCATCAGCTTATTCATTTATTTTTTTAAACATCAACACAGAGCTGATTGCAAATGAACATTAAAGTCAAGACATGACTTTCAGAGCTTATGCATTGAGCCTCAGAGACTGATCCTCTCTTCTCCTTGAGGAGATGTCAATGTCTATGGAATCTTTCCCTACGATGAGTCGAAGACGTTTGGCCGGTGGAAGTGGAATGAAGTCATCCTCAAACTCTTCATCATAGTAGTCATCTTCCTCCTCCTCCTCCTCCTCCTCCTCGGACGATGAGGACTCTGCGTTCTGATTTGGGTGACCCCCACCCATGCACTGAAGACCCTCCCCTAAAACCCCAGTGACAACCCCGTCGGATGACAGCTCACCCGGATGAGCCTGTGTAATGGCCCGGCTGTCCTCCTCACGCTTCAGCTGTATCTTCAGCTTGGTGGAGTTGTGGCCCCCTGAGCTAAAGCCATTATTCAGCTTGGCCACGTAGGAGCTACTCTTGTCCTTGTCATGGTCCTTGCTGAACTTGATGCTGATTTTGGAGGAGTTGACCATGTCCACCTCGCTCGGCTCATTGGTCTTGCTACTGCTGCTATCCCTCCGCCGACGGAGCGTGAGCTTGGGGATGCCCGAGTTGTTCTCCAGGATCAGCTGTGCATCGTAGCGAGTGATCTGACGCTTCTTCTTGCCTTTACCAAAGGCTCGGCAGCTGTCCTTGGATTTGTCACTGCCAAGAAACTTTCCACCATTGGTCATCCTGTTGTAATCCCGAGGTTTCTCTGGGAGGCCAAGGAGCACCTTTCCACAGTCAGTCCTATCAGCATTGCACAGGTCCTCCTGAAAGCCTTCTCCATAACCTTCCCTTTCCTCTACCTTTATTGTCCTGTCTGGCTTGACCTGTAATCGTTTCCGCCGTGGGCAGTTGCCCTTCCTGGGGCAGTTGGTCTCCAGGTTGGGCTTGTTCAGCACGAGCCCATCTGTCACGCATTCTTCCACAGGCTCTGTTTTAATGACCACCCCTCCCGGAATAGGCATGAGGCCTTCCAGCGGATTTGGTTCAAGCTTAATGCTGGCAGGCCCCTGAGTTCTGGTTGACCTTCGAGTTCTATAAGTGCATGATAAGCTTCCATCACACAAAGAAGCACCCTTTAGAGAGTCATGATTGTTTTCCTTTGCCGCATGGCGTGTCAAGCAACCCCTGGAGCCCTCTACCTTAGCAGGTCCTGCTATGTCTCTCTCTTTCTTTACCGGGACATTCTTGCAAAGGACCACCTTGGGCTCTTTGAGACCCAGGGATCCAGAATCAATTTTAACAGAGGCTTTCTGCTCTGCTCCCCTGCATCGACTCCTCAACTTGACTTTAGCTGGCAAAGGCTTTGCGGGTTTCGATTTTAGTTTCTTTGGTACCCTGGAGTTATTCATATGACTTTGTTTAGAAGGTGAGGTAGAGGTAGGAGTTCTTGACAAAGACTGCCTGGTTAATGTCCGGGTTTTGGTGAACTTTTTCACACTGGTGGACGTCCTTTTCTTTGCAGCTAAACCACAAACAAAAAATGTTATTTTGATAAAATTCAGACTAGATTAATGTTGACAATGAACTGCTCCTCAATGTGTACATCACATATACTCTTACGTGGTGAATTGGAACCCACCGCAATACTCCAAAACCATGTATATTCAAGACAGTCATATAAAACTACCTATTTACTTTGCACATACACCTATTCCCAAATTTTTGAATACTTTAAATAAATTGTTGAGTGCTATAGTACACTACACAAACAGCGAGCGCTATAGTACACTACACAAACAGCGAGCGCTATAGTACACTACACAAACAGCGAGTGCAGCTCCGCCACCAGCCAGTGCTGGACAACAACTTAGCTAGGATGTGGGTCAGTGGATGCTTGAACATACAGCATGCCGACATGCACACTGTGCTCAATCCACACTTACGCACTTTCAGCATCAATTTGAAATTGTCCATTTTGGTTAGTTTTAATCTTTAATCTTTTTTTAATGTATTTTCGAACAGAGATCATTCAAAGTCGCAATATGAAAAGCCGCCTGACTATTTATTTAAATCATTTTGCTCTATAAAGGAGTAATAACTTCTAAAAGTATTGGTTGTAATTGTATTTTCAGAGAGAGACATGGAAAAAAAACCTGCCTATTTAGAAAGCTTTAAGGCCTAATCTATGTTCTAAAGTGAAATGCTGCACATAAACAACCAGAGCATAGATAGATTGAAGACGACATTCTCTTAATGGCCGATTTAATTTCACTTTCTTCGAGGAGATATTTACATTTTCCCCAAAAGCAAATGAAAGCAGACCCTGACCTAACAGAGGAGCCCTTACATGAATGTGCGCTTGGCTTTTCCTGAGAATCTGCATCTGTATGGGAGCCCACAGACTGACTGTCCGAGTTCTTGTTAACCTCTCCCAGCTTCTTCAGCCTGTTGAGCCGCTTGTCTGTCTCCCTCAGTCCATATTTGCTGTTGATTACAGGAGCTACCACAGGTAGGCCAGCATTGGATTTAAAAGCACCAGTGCCTCTTCTGGAAAAAGAGAAGATTCAAGATTAACTGAAAATTGCACAAAAATTCGATGTCAGTATTACTTTTAAAAATGGTTAGGAAACTCAGTTTCAGGACAAACCTTTCACAAGTGTAGCATTCACAGAATTCATTGTTTTCTCCAAAAAAACCATCACCATAGTAACAGGAGATTTCTTCCCCTGGTTCAATGTCTCTAAGAACCTTGACACAAGCAGTATCCCGACCAGTAGATACAAACTGGGGAAAAAAAAAATAAAATAAATAAAATGTATAGGCCAGTAAATTCATTTCCACAAGTATTCTAGATATTTTAAAGCTCAGCTACCTCCCTCCCCCAAACTCATGAATAGCACTGTGCTTATTTCTCACATACTATTGAAATATAATGACAATTAATCTAAAATAACTTAAATTAATTTTTATTTATCATTTCAATCACTGATATCCACAACAACTACCACAACACCCTGCAAGCCTTGGGCTGAAATTTCCCTTCCCCATTTCAATCTTCAGTCGCTCACCTTGCAGTTTGGCCGACAATCTGAAAAGACAAAACAAACATTTGCCCATCATCAATGGCCAACATAGAAAATGCAGCTGACAGTAACATAGATGTGTGGAACTGGAGAATGCCAGTGAACCAGTGAAAAGGCAAAGAGACACCCCCCCCCCCCGCCAGAATGTTTTCATTCTAACTCACACGGCTTTCAAGCTGCCTCATTCAGTATTAGCCTATTAAAACCACATAAGCCTGATTAAGATAAGGTTGGAATTAAAACATTCTGGGGGGGTGGGTGCACCAGGAACAGGGTTGAGATCCCCCGTTTTAGACACAGAAGCTAAATGCTATACCATGGTTGATGAAGGCAGCAGGTCCCAGCCAGAGCTGGGCACAGTTCTTGCGGGTGGAGTACATGACACTGAAGTCATTCTCCCCATGCCGCAACAGCAGGTTTTCCTCGCTCTCCGACAGCTCGGCGATGCAGCCCACCAGGTACTCGATCTTATCGTTCCTCTTCCTGCAACACAAACCGGGGAGATCAGCTCAAGTAACAGCAAGTAAGAAAGTGCTTCTCAAACTGGTTCCTGGGAACCCCCAGGCAGTCCATGCTGAGCTGGGAGGGAGCAAAAATGTGGACTGTTCAGGGGTCCCCGAGGAACAGGGAGAAAAACACTGAGCATGTATACAGAAGGTGAATGTACAGTAGATATTTGACAGTTATGGCAGAGCAGTCTTTAAAAACACAAAGATGTAACATGCTTTGGGCAGCTTACCACTCTTTTGTAGCGACGATTTTAGCTCCATTTTGCTCAGATGAATAGCGATTACAAGGAAGAATCTCAAATCCACTATTAGCAGCAAACATCCGTAAATAAACAAACACCTATTAAAAAAAATCAGAATAAATTAGTTTTGCACTTTCAGTCCATAAAAAATTTTGTTCTACAGATATTCTGATGGATTCTTCAGGTATGCATTACATGCTCTTTGAAGAGTTTCTCCTGGGCCTTGTTCTTGTGCAGAAAGTAGTGTCTGGCCCAGTCCCCTGCGATCAAAGCATTGAAAGCCTTCTCTAGGTCATCGTGCTTCTTATAACCCTCAATCACTTCCTTCAACTCCTCTTGTCTTCCCTTGATGGGTCGAAACCTGTCAAGATGCCAGAATAATCATACTAACTGTATATACACTTTACACACGTTAAACGTGGATGTTCACCATTTTACTTAATATTCCACACTGCGCAATATGTATCTAAATTTTAGATTAATGAAGTTGAACTGGCATGGCCATCTTGGGAGCTTATCAAAACAGAAGGGGACCAATACAAAGTCTGAGCACAAACCTGGTGTTCATCTTGTGAGTCTGAAAACCCAAATAGGGGTCAAGAATCAGGCTGGTAGTGAGGTCATCATTCTCACAAAGCTCTTTGGCGGTCATACCCGAGGAGGGGACATAGCGCCTCTCTGCCTCCAGGGGAGCCGCGCTGAATCCTGCAGAAGAGAACCACTGTAAGCCTGGTGATGGGCACAAATCATCTTGCACATAGACTTGGAGCAGGTTACTTCTGCATTGAAGGTTACATTGCATGGAGCAGATGTTTTTCATAACGAAGAGAAACTGTAGATATTACACACCCATTAGGCTAGGTCTTCAGTTTATGAGGTGGCTAATTTTCCAGAGGCTAATGTGGGTTAAATCTCTGAAAACTGAGAACCATATAGCCATAAATCCACACAAGATTCCGACTTAAGATGACACACGGGGGGGGGGGGGGGGTTTACGGCAGAGCACTCACTCCGGCTACATCTCCTGCTGCTGGGGGAACGCTTGTTGTGGCGCAGATGGGCCCGCTGGGAGTGCTGAGGACGGGATTGGCTCAAGGGCTGTTCACTGGGGAACCTGCTGCCATTTCGCCTGCCATTTAATACCATGTTCTTGGATTCTCCCATCCACTTCATACCAACAAACCACCTGGTCCAGTTGCATTTAGTCTCTGTGCTTAAGGTGACCTGCAATGTGTGGATAGGCAAATTCAAGTGTGTTTCCTGTAGAAAAAGAATAGCACCACATCAGAGAAGTCTCCTCATAACAGCTTTTTACCATGCAGAATACAGTGAGCATATAAACATACACAAAACGATGCACAAATACTGTCTGTCCCTTTGAAAGCCATAGCGTGATGTGTACCTCCCCAGAAATTTAAGTACACGTCGCGGCAACAGAGACCATGAGCACTGAGATTGGTCATCTTGGTAGCGCTCGTTTATTTACAAGATCAAAGAAAGCTTACGGCCCGATGTGATCGAACCTGAAGCGTTAGTCACATCTAACCTTAAATGACTAAACTTACTTAATGTTAGATAAAAAATAACACTTCAGTTTCATTTTCTCTCGCTTCTCCGTAATTAGCGCTAAAGTTTGTCGCGGTCTTTCTCTGCCGCGGCTCTTGAGTTTTAACGCAATTTTGTAATTAATACCGGCATTGTGTATCGGGCCTTGGTATCCTACAAAAGTACTAGTATATGAGCGCAGTATCGGCCCGATACACAATGCCGGTATCGGTGTATCCCTTCTATTTCCCATTAAATAAAACTATACTCATTCGGTTAAGACTGCTCTATTATTTATTGTATTTTTTAGAGCTGACAACTCCATGACTAGAAACCTACAAGAGCCATTATCCTGAAATATCCTACCTGCTGCTCAAGCAGCCATGTAGTTTCATCAACATAAGCATAAAAAAGCGAGGCATTGTTTTTCTTGTAACAAAATCATATGTACAATAACTAGTCCCTGTTACTCATTACTACATTTATTATTGCTAACAGCTATTAAGAAGTCAAAGTGCCGTACTTGTAGTGCAATTCCTTTCAAATGTCTTGCGAAATGCTTTTATTGTTGTTTGCTACCGACTGCGTGTGACTGCTTAGGCTTGGACTTGAACTTCTCAAACGCGCCATCAGTAAATTGATATATAGCCCCCCGTAGCGGCCACAATTCAACCAAGAAAAAAAAAAACAATAAGCATGAATAAGTACGAAGACCAGTTTCTAGTCAATCGGGTGAATCCATATTCTCGTATTAATATGAGCAGGACTCGTGTATATCGGATTTATATTCTTAAAACGAGTCGATGCATTTCGTGTGTCCTGACGCAGACTCTGTCAAATAACACCACAATGGAGAGATATGTTGCAGTTATTAAAGGGGTTTTTTTTTAATCCGACTAGGTTTAATTAAGGTTGTCGTGAAGCAAGATGCACCGAACTATGACAAATATCGCTTCACCACAACCGGGAATGAGACATCCTGACACACGTATATCTGCAGCTTAAAACCCCAACCAAGGTTACGTAACGAGGATACAATGCAAATAACCAATAACGAAACTTCGAATCCTAGTCTAACGACAACCATCACAAAAACCTTTATTTATTCACAGGTGATCGTTTGACCATTGCAATTACACTCGGACAGCGACCGCTCATATAGGCATTATAATGCTCAGAAATACACGCAGCGCCGCCACTCGCTGGTCGCCGACGCCGGCGCGATACTGCCCCCAAGCGGCTGCTGCAGTCTCCTTTCCCGTTGAACGACCACACTTCATGAACTGTAACAAATGATGGCAGTGATCTAAACACAAATCGCTCAAGCCAAAATTAACGGCTGCCCCCGACGACGGATTTCACCAGGGCTATACCCCATAAACATTACCTCTATATCTATGTTCCGCCTTACTAAAATCGCGTATAACGTCAACATGAATCCCCAATGAATCCTCCAAACCGTCCAGTTAGCATGCAGCTAGCCAACTCGCTACACCTGTCTGTATAACGTTGGTGAAAAATACGAAAATTAAGTCAACGCCTCGTTATTGATCAACACAGCAGGTCAACTCGCTAATCAACACGGATTACGTAACGCTTGTATTACTACATATTTTAAAGTGCCAGAAATAAATATACAAAACTTAAGACGTGTTTCAAATGCATTTAAGTCTGGGCCCTTTTAAATAGACAACTCATCTCTAGCTATGACTATCTCCTCCATCAAGCATACCACCCAGCCAACATTTTCACCCGGACAAAAGTGTCATAAAAGCTTACAATCGATCCGGAGACAGACGTAAATGAAAAGCACCCACCTTAACCTTTCACTTGGGTTAGACTTGCCCGTTGCTACGAGCCGGACACGCCGTGAAATTCCTTCGGTAAAATATCAGAGGAAACAAAAATTTCCAGAAATTAGCATTAAAATTCAAGATGGCGGCGAGCACAGGAAGGATAGAAGGGACCGTAGCACCGCCGCCGACAAGAAATAGACCCACTGTACGCTCGGACCAACGACCACATATGAAATACAAGCTCGGTTTCAAAAGCAGCATGTATTAGGACAAAAATTTCAGAAAATACACCGTTAGTCAGCCTCATGCGGTGCGTCGAGGCGCAAGATCCAGTGCTTATTTCATACCCTTCTCGGAGGCACACAGAAGTAGTGCCGCGAAACAAGCCACTTTTCCCTTTAAACCTCATCCCACATAAGACGCGGAGAGAGTCCGCAGCCACTCTGGAAATGCTGAAGTGCTAATAACCGGGCGAGAGAAACATCCCGGGCGCAAAGAACAGTACCTCTTTACTTCGCCGACTTTTCGCTCGATCTTTGAATTTCCTGCTGGAATACTAGCTTGTTTGCTCCAGAGTTACGTCTTTTTATTGCGGAGATGGCAATCTCTGTTTTTGTTTGGAGTCATATGTGGCTAAGCAAACAAAAGGACACCAGCATCCCCTCTAATCCCTCCCATGCCATTACAACATTATACATATATTTGTTACATTTAACCTTTTCAATAATTTTAATTAAGCCGGTGATGAACAATAAGTACATTTATTTCATTATATATCTGTACTGTTATAAAACAGTGGGGTCAAACCTCTTGGTCCAAAGACAGGAAGAGAATGGATTTTATTTATTTTCAGAGTGTTACTCATATCTGTGTGTTGATCATTAACAAAACCCCATGTCATGCAATTAAAGTAGCTGTTGCCAAAAAAAAAAAAAAATAGCCAGCTGACAAGATTGATAGATTGTATTAAGCAATACATTATATTGCCAAAAGTATTAGGACACCTGCCCTTTACACACACATGAACTTTACTGACATCACATTCTTAATGCATAGGCTTTAATATGGAGTTGGCCCACCCTTTGCAGCTATAACAGCTTCAGCTCTTCTGGGAAGGCTGTCCACAAGGTTTAGGAGTGTGTTTATGGGAATTTTTGACAATTCTTCCAGGAGAGCATTTGTGAGGTCAGGCACTAATGTTGGACGAGAAGGCCTGGCCAGTCAAGTTCCTCCACAGCAGACTCACTCATCCATGTCCTTATGGACCTTGCTTTGTGCACTGGTGCGCAGTCATGTTGGAACAGGAAGGGGCCATCCCCAAACTGTTCCCACAAAGTTGGGAGCATGAAATTGTCCAAAATGGCTTTGAATACTGCAGCATTAAGAGTTCCTTTCACTGGAACTAAGGGACCAAGCCCATCCATCTATCCATCCATCCATCCATCCATCCATCATTCACCGCTTATCCGAGGTCGGATCACAGGGGCAGCAGTCTAAGCCCAACCCCTGAAAAACAACCCCCCACCATAATCCCCCCTCCACCAAACTTTACACTTGGCACAATGCAGTCAGGCAAGTACCGTTCGCCTGACAATTGCCAAACCCAGACTCATCCATCAGATTGCCAGACAGAGAAGCATGATTCGTCACTCCAGAGAACAGAACACATCTCTACTGCTCGAGTCGTGGCGGTTGTGCTTTTCATTGCACTTGGTGATGTAAGGCTTGGATACAGCTGCTTGGTCATGGAAACCCTTCCCATGAAGTTCTCTATGCACTGTTCTTGAGCTAATCTGAAGGCCACATGAAGTTTGGAGGTCTGTAGCTATTGACTCTGCAGACAGTTGGCGACTTCTGCACACTGTGCACCTCAGCATGCGTTGTCCCCGCTCTGTGATTTTACGTGGCCTACCACTTTATGGCTGAGTTGCTGTTGTTCCCAATTGCTTCCAGTTTGTTATAATACCACTAATAGCTGACCGTGGAATATTTAGTAGTGAGGAAATTTCACGAATGGACTTATTGCACAGGTAGCATCCTATCATGGTACCACACTTGAATTCACTGAACTCCTGAGATCAACCGATTCTTTCACAAACATTTGTAGAAGCAGTCTGCATGCCTAGGTGCTTGATTTTATACACCTGTGGCTATGGAAGTGATTGGAACACATGAATTCAATGATTTGGAGGGGTGTCCCAATACTTTTAGCAATATAGTGTATATCTTCAACATACGATCACAACCTGTTAGTATGGACGTGGGTACTCTCATGCCTGTTAAAGCATTTTTTATATAGATACCTTGCCTAAATTGAGTTTCGGTGATGTGCTGATATGAGAGAAGTTTTCTGACTGATAAGCTAATGCATATTTGGGTGTATTGACAACCCCACTCTCCTTTATACCCTGAGCAAAGACGCCAAATATCAAGACTCCATGGGTACTGCCTGAAGATTCTGTATTTCGCATTTCCCTAGTTTTATGTACATTTTTGTTATGCTGTAAAACTCTAATGTGCACATTTGTATGTTAACATAAGCTCTTAATATACTTATTAATATTTCACACATACACGGGCGGAAAATTTGATCAATAATAAAGAGAAGAAATAGCAGTTCGCCATATCACAAAATGTATTTGTGAGTTAAGCAGACTGCTTTATCACAGTTCACATCAGTACAGATGTATTGGTGAAGTTGAGAAAGATGTATGGATGGTAGATGGTTTTGAACAAACATGTATTTCTTAGTAAAGATTCCCTAAAACAACTGAAAAGACAACAGAAAAGAGGTAAATATCCAAGTCCACGGAGAAAAAGATGCACTCGAAATTATTAAATGCAGAGATTATTTCTTTGTGGGGACTCTCCATTAATTTCTATGGGGAAAACTAATCTCAACATGATGACCTTAACCTCTACCCAGCCCTAACTTTAACCATAAGTAACCAAACAAAATATGAGCCATTTATGATTTCTGTTTGCTTTCACAGATCGTTGTGGGGACCTGAAAAATGGTACCCACAACATTAAAACAACAGGTTTTTATGACATTGTGAGGGACATTCGGTCCCCTCAATGTAATATAAACATAATCTACACACACACGCACACACTTACACCCCTTTGTATGTGTTAATTTGTTAATTCCATGCTGTACTCTCAGTCAGCCTTAATCAGTTTCTCAGTTCTGTGTACTGTTACCAGTTACATTAGTGAGTGTGGTATAAATCTGGCACTCACTGTTTTAGGGTTGTTCATCTTTACGACTTTCTTTTAGGCCCTTTCTCACTTTCTTGTCATTATGCTTTTGTAATCATACTGTCTTCATTTGACCCATCCATCAATAAAACCTCCAGCTACAAACCATATACTGTATATATTTTGTTTATACATTAAGTAGAAGGTTGAGAAATGGAACATGTTTAGAAAAACTATATGCAAGTGTGTGTTCCAATGTGTTATGATATATTTGAAAAGACTTTCAGAAGGGGCATGTGTTATAGATTTACAATGAAGGGATTGCTTGGACATAGCTATGTTGTTCATGAGCCCAAAACTGCTTTTAATTAAGCCCTAATCTTTATATTGTGCCGTACGAGGTTCGCACAGATGCTTCAGGTCTGAGAATCAGCAAGGCATATCGAATCACCTTTCTGTATACAGAAATCCAAACAAGCTGTAGCATGTACAAATGACTTACTGTGACATCTGGACTGAAAAGAAGGTATGTCAACAATGGCACGATAAATGATATATATGACTTAAAACCTCTTAAAATGAGGAATTTAATGACACAATAAATACAGTGTCATTGACCTGTGTTGACATAGGTGGGTCCAAGCTGATGCTTAGGTTTGAAGGAAACTGATGAAACCGTTGGCTGTGGATAGCAGGCCTGAGCTTGGGATATTCTCTGCTCTGACGTTTAGGCATCAGAGGAATTTCTCAAGTCTGTTTTCTCTGACTAGTCCCTATATTCCATGTTAACTCTGGTGTTCCAGCAAATAATGTAAATCTGAGCCCATTTTACCTATACAGCTCCCATATTTGCTATGCAGTTACCTTGTAAAAATATTTCTCAATATTTTTAAAACCAGGTATTTACACCACAATACAAAATACTCCAAGCTCTTTATTTTAACAAAGCCTTGTTTTCTTCAGAGGCCACTAGCAGTTCTACTCAACTTCCACAGAGAAACAGTAGTGTCCGTCCTCATTAGTGGCATCACATCTTGGTACAGTAGCTACTCAGTACAAGACACAATGATTTCCGCTATTTTTATTTAATTTAGGCAACACCTTTATCCAAAGCAACAGAGATTTCTGAGACAGCAGGATCATACAATCTCTGCAACATTTGGGGGTTAAGGCCCAATGGTGACATCACTCTGCCAACCCAGGAATTTGAACTAGCAGCCTTCTGATCACAGACATAGCGTCATAGCCCACTGAGCACACACCACACAGAACACGAATTAAGAACATAAGAAATTCACAAACGAGAGGAGGCCATTCGGCCCATCAAGCTCGTTTGGGGGGAACTTAACTAATAGCTCAGAGTTGTTAAAATTTTATCTAGCTCTGATTTAAAGGAACCCAGGGTTTTAGCTTGCGCTACACTAAGAGGGAGACTATTCCATACTCTAACTACACGCTGTGTAAAGAAGTGCTTTCTCAAAACCATTTTAAAATGTTTTCCCGCTAAGTTCCACTTATGGCCACAAGTTTTTAAACTAATATTGAAATAGCCATTTGGCTGAACAGCATCCAGACCTGTTAGAATCTTATAGACCTGGATCATGTCCCCCCTTAGTCTCCTTTGCTCAAGGCTAAACAGATTCAGCTCAGCTAATCTCTCCTCATAAGACATTCCTCTAAGACCAGGAATCATTCTTGTAGCCCTACGTTGCACCCTTTCCAATTCTAATTCCATTCTGGCAGAATACCATAAGAAGCAAGTGAAGACTGTAGAATTCTATGTCTGTACTCCCTCTGCAGGAAGTATGTCATGAGCTAATTCAACCAGTAGTCATAATAAGTCAGCATCACATGTTTCAAGACTGCCTGCATGTTATGTACCTTGAACTTGCAAAAGTTGTTTTATAAATTTCTGGCTGTAGCTACACAGGCCAGTCTTTAGCAAGCACGTGTCATCCACATGTTTGGTTTGCAGTCCATTCCAGACGTGTGTCATGCGTGTTACTGAAAAGCTTGAGGTCAGCTAGTCAGCAGACACAATCTGCCCATTTAACAGGAACACTGCTTGTTCCATCTCACATTCAAGCATGAAGTTGGAGTGTCCAAGCCTGATCCTCGATGGTCAATGTCCTCCACCAGAAGGGCCTTCTGTTGTGACTCACTGTCCACAGAATTACTTTAAAATAGCTATTAAAGGCTGAGGTTCAGTGAAAACCATAGTGTCCTGTGGTACTGAGGTTGGGCACATTGTACAGGAACATTTCATTATAGAATTTTTCTTAGTACATAGAATTACTGGTTGTGTTCCTCAAATGTCCAAAGAAGACATGTGTTTCCATTTATATTAAGTTAAGGCTAGTCAGGGACTTTGAGCATCTGTCCGTAGATCTTTCTCTGCCAGAACATCTGCTTATCCTCCAAACCCCATTCAAAGAGGGAAATTTTTACTTTTTAAGAGTGCGATTTTGTTCAATTGCTCTATGTATAATTATTCCAATGAGTACTATATATAGCTGCACTTCACTGCAGTACTGGCAAGTATAAACACAAATGAACATATTTTCAGCTAAAGCAAACATACATGTTACTTTATGTGGTTTTCAACGTATGAATATGGAATTCTGAATGACTTTCTGCACTGTAGGTCTGGCAGAGTAGCGGTCAAACTAAATCTGACATCCTAGCACAAACATCTTGGCAGGTTACAGCATAAATATCAGACACATGGTTGCTGAATTCACCCTTCCTGGTCATTAAGAGGGAGTGGTCAGTTTGAAAGGTGACATAACTTCCCTCTCCAATTCCCAAGCCAGCTGAGTCCCTCCTTAGAAAGGACTTGGGACTTGCAGTAGTGCTTCCCAGTTCCACCTAATGGTGGCAGTGTTGTCCTCTGCTCAGGCCAGTGGAAATCTAAATCCTTCCATGATTTAATATGATGCATTGTATTTGGTTTCTGACTAATTTTGAAGAAAGTTTCTTAAAGGCAGTTTTACAAACTTCTTTAAGATAGTTCCCCGTATTCTTGCTACAGTGTGGTTTTTTATATTAATCCGAGGAGTGTTAGGAACTTGTGCCACAGGATCCAATGAAGAAGTTCAGACCTAGACCTGGCATAAGATGGTCAACACTTCAGCTAATGTTTACAGGTATGATGATACTCTAGACAGGACTAGGAGCCTATATTTTTCTGACAAGTAAGAAATATTATAGCCTAATAATGATCAAATTTAATTAATAATATTTTTCTCTTTGCTACTTCTGACAGCCTTGCTAGGGTTCTGTTACAAGCCTGTTCCCAGCCTCTTTTGTCCACAGTAAAGAAAATTTAAAAATCAGTTTGTTGCAGAAGGTGACCTTGACAGCTGCACACTAATACAAAGCAAGTCATCATGCTCTCTTAATGTCACGTTGGGCTGACACTCCCCCCCCCCCCAGCCCCAGTTAAGCCCCGAGGAGCATTGCTCTCTACTGGCCACCTCATTGATTAGTCATTGCTGAATGTTCCTTCGTGCTTACAGCAGGGGGCACTGCTGAGTTACTGCTACCTGGCAAAGGCGTACAGTGCAGCTGCCATTCCGCATGGCCCTGTTGGGAAATCCACTGCCGAAGTTTTACCTCCAAATCCAACAGCAGCTCATGTCCCTGCAGAGTGGGCAACGACATATACAGTTCGGCGAGGTTTGCTGATAAGCCAATGGGCACTGAAAAGACTGCCACTAAATGTTTCATGTGACAGTCACCTTGCATCCTGGGATATTGAACAACCTCTGATTATTTAAAAGGAAACTTGATACCATGCGGACACATATAATTTCATAAAATTTAAAAACACATTCCAGTGATCTGTACATCATTTGAAGAATCTGTACAGATCTATGCATGTCATGTATATCTAGAAATGGCATGCGCTATGTTTGTATGTACATTAACACCATAAAGCAAACATTAATTTACGATGGTAAAGACACAGAAACATTAGTGAAAAGCATCATAGTCTCCACTCAGCCTGCTTGATTTATCATTCTCGTTATGCTTAGGTAATGTCAGTACTTTATATACAGTATATTCCACATACAGTTGCCCTGGGTACTCAGATCTCATCTCACAGTCCTGTAACATGCCGTTCAGGTAAATTGGTGGCAATGTTTCAGTGCATAAAATAGTGCTTGAATGTGTGTACTTGTGAAAGACCATCAGAACCTGCCTTATATGCCCCAGGATTTCTGCTGTGAGTCTGGGATAATTATAGCCTTCTGATGTTTCAGATCCTTCAGTGTAACCCTTGTTCACTGTTTGCAGTGTTGAGAATGTAACATTCAACCTTATAATCTGGTTTTTCCAAGTAAAAGGTACCATTCAGTAATAGACTTGCCTACCGCAGTCTTGGGAATGGATACCAGTCAGGCCTGGCCTGACTTAATGAGTTTATGGTAAAATGCAGCCACATGCAGTCGTGATGATGGAAATGGCAGTCGCCGTCAACCAGCAGGGGCAGCGTGAGTCACAGGCACCACTGAAGCAGCAGTTACGTGTCAGCAAGGGGGCACCTTGGGATAAGAATGAGGAGGTGGCCGTCTCAGGGCAGAGCTCACCACAGAGGGAGGGGCTGTCTTCCCTGCTTAATCACAGGCAGCTGAGGCACTAGGGACTTGAGCTGCTATGCCGAGTATGAATTCCTCATGACTTACACAATGAGAATGAACAAATAATCCAGTGACGTCTGGCAGACGGTGCGGTGGCTGGTCACTGAGTGTTAGAGTAGCAAGGAAGCATGTGTGAGACAGTACAGTGTGATATGCTGTAATTGTGCAGTGCAGAGGGAAACACACAATGGCAGACATCATATTACAGCAAACAGGTTTTAAGATCATACCCAGAGCATGCAGCAAAACTAGACTATCCCAACTCTGGATAATAGCGAAACAAGAAATACTGACAGTAAAAAGCTGGATCCGATGGCTTAGGTCACTTGTACATTTATGCATTAAGATACCGTTCAAGTATAATTTTATAGTCGTATGTGTAACAATTGGTACTGTTTTAATTAGGTCCGGTCATCGCACGTTCTTCATTATCCGTGTAAGCAAACGTTAAAACAACGAAACGGTTTTATGCTATCAGATCGCATTATAATTTTTAATTAACAGAGAATATATGAAATGGTGTGCTTTTCCTGAGCACGATACTCCCCTGCGCGGTGCGTGTTGGGTGACGTCAGACAGTTTCCGCTGTCAGTCGCCGCTGCTGTGCCTCCTGTGATTAGAGCGATCCAGATTACCGCAAACTCAACTGCTCCTTTTGTAGCTGAAAGTTTGCGTATTTTCCCGCACCACCACGTTGAAGAATGGAGCCGGAGTGAGGAGACTTAAAACTTCATGCGGTTTCAATGGAGGTTTTATTGCTGATCCACGGTACTCTGCTCTTTGTCGTTAATGGTAAGTTTTGTAACTTTTTTTGTGTTCGGGTCCCGGTCCTGCGCTTGTGAAGTGAGAACATTGCTGCTGGAAGTGTTACGGAGCAGTATGGCCACTTGACTGAAATGTAATTTATAGGTATACCGGAAAAAGAAGTTCTTTGACCTTCTTTGCCATGTTTGAAAAACCTGTCTTCTATCTCTAAATCCGTGTTCATGTTTTATTAACTTCATGCCCTTGCAGAATAGGTGGCAATAACTGGGTGTCGATCAATAGTTGAAAGTACGGAGACTTTCTTGTGAATGTACTCCGGTAACTTCTAGTTGTTCACCTATAAGATTTATTGGAAGTTGTTCAGACAACATTTATGCAACTGTGGCTGATCCTGAAGTTCTGATGCAGAAAACGCGATCCATTGCTTTATTATATACCACTACTTATGTGCATAGTATTTTTTTTAAGTCTCCTACCTCTCGTACGTGTCAAACGCCATTTAGCTACAGTACGAAATCTTGATTTCACGACTTTCTTTCCTAAGCTGTTTATTCAAACTTTTATAAAAAAAAAACTGCGAAATATCGAAATGATCTCTAATAGTTAGATTTCATACATGGAATGAAATCATGGTTTATTTTTGTAGCTGTGATTTATGTGAAAATTCAATTGATTGTGTGATTGTAATATTTATGCAATGAATATTTGGGATTTTAATAAAAATGAATTCATTATGATATTTTCGGTGGGCTGTGTCTGTCAGTATAATGATACTTCTCATTTTAAGAAATTTTGTTTTAAGAGCATGACGTGTCAGCTGTTAATGTTTAGTGGAATTTAGTGGTATAAACTCTCGAAAAACAATTGCCAGTAACATTTAAAGCAGTTGTTTTATGTGTCTTGTTATATGGGAGTTTATTTGATTACAGTTTGAGAATCTGATACACTGAGTAATATCATATATTTTTTAAATTTATTAAAACATTTAGATCCCGATCATGTGAATATTTGTAAAAACTTAATAGAAAAGTCATGTCAGGGTTTATAAGGTATATTTCATTAAACGGGATGTATTTAAATATTCTTATTTATGGATGCAGTTTCAGGTAGCCAAATGATTGGAGCCTTGTTTTACTGATGCTGTTTGGAAGCAGTTGCTGGCAGAGCACTCCTTTTTGTTAAACTTTCCGAAAAGGACAGGCTAATGCAGTTTTAACTGAAACAAGTTGAGGCATTGAGATTTGGGTAATGGAGATGGCATATATCAAATTTTTATGTTTACCCTGTTCCGTCTTGCAATAATAATAATACGTCTGTGTCTTCTCGTTACAGTGGATGGGATGTCAGAGACTAACATGCAAACTTAGCTTCACTAATAACCAGTGATTTATCTTTTCCTTTTTGTCTTTTCTGTTTGTATTATGAGCAGCTATTAGAGACAAATTATTTGATCTCCCTCCATAAGAATTTGTGAAGTGTGGTTTCGTAGTTCAAGTTAGAGCAAAAGTTTTACGAGCAAATTTCGGGATTAGAGTGGGACGTAGGAATTGCTCCTTAATGTGGCCCTTTGGGGCATAGCTGTGTGTCTTATTGTGCTGCTGGTTTATTTGTTTCCTTGGATCAAGGCGATTTACAGATTTATCTTGTTTGAAGCCATTCCAGGCTTACATTATATAATGCTGCTGAACCATCCATAGCTCTGTTACATCACCCAAAACTAAACCTCTGTAATTGTGTGTGTGTGTGTGTGTGTGTGTGGGTGGGGGGGGGGGGGTTTGGTCAGTTTACTTATATTTATTAACAATGCACAAGCTTATGGTCTCTGAAAAGCTAAATTGAATACTTTTTCAGGAAAAAAACAATGGATTCTTATTTGTCTGTTTATCTATTTGCATGTTTCTCAATTCATTATCCATTGATGTAACTAATTTTATTTATCTTGATAAACTGAATCTATGCAAATTCAGCATTAATAGTGGGTGCAGATATGTAGGCAAATTTAACAAGGTTGCCGAACTGTTTGCTAAAAGTCACTCTAGTCGCCTTTATGCTAATATGGGAATTAAAGTAATTAATTAATTAGCTCTGCTGTGGCTGTGTGAATAGGAAGTCTGCAATCGTGTGCATAGAATACAGTGTGTCATACGGGTCTATTAGTTCCTGTTTGTGTTTTTTAGATAAAACGTAAATCATTGCTTTAGAACATGAATGATTCCCCCATAAAAATAATCACAATCACAATAACTATCATATGTGGCTGTACTATCTAACTCACTGAAAGAATGTATCCCACCTCATTAACTTCATCACGGTGTAACAAAGTCTCATTTTATGTATTCTGTGCATTTGTGCTATGCTTTACATATTAAACATGTGAAATAATCATGAACCATTGGAAAATAAAATGACCTGTGCAAAAAGTCAAGATTTAAAGCAGCTTAAAGTCACCAGTTGAATGTCTGGTAAAATGTGCTCAGGGTGTGTGCCTGAAAAGGACTTTGTTCCTTTAACTGTTGTTTTGACTGGTTTAAAAGTTATAAAATCTGTGACAACATAACTTGTGGAGTAAATGTGTGACTTTCCTGGCCAGGGAAAAGGAGGTAGGTGTGGAAGGCGATATTATTGTCAATAGTCTTCAGTTTGGGTTTGCGAAATTTGGAGACGTATTAATTTTGTTTTCCGTAGTGAGATGATTAGAGGAGCTGGACTCGTCTGGAATAAATCACCTTGTTCTATGTACCTGTTCCCTGACATGCATAAATACTTATTTTCGTTCTGACACCTCTAACACAAACGGTGGAAAATACACTGATAAGCTTTAGGAATGATAAGCTGAGCCAAAACAAGCTGGAAGAAAACAAGAGGGTGGGGTGATTATTATGGCTTTCGAAGTGGGGCCGCATGTCTGTGTGCCGGGCGGCCGTCTTGGTTTTCAAGTCCCTTCTCATCCCTCGCCGAGCTGCCCGATGACGGCAACAAGCTGAGACTCCTCAGCTCTTCCTTTTGTGCTGCCCGCCCAACAAAAGGCCGAGGTGAGCGGCAGAGTCGGCCAGGTGCTTTGCCGTGTCCTTTTGCGGGACTGGAAAAGCCGGTACCTGACAATGGTTCAAAGGGTCACGTGAGCTGACCGAAAAACGGAGCCGGGCAGGTGGAAGGGCTGAGAACCTTCCGGAATTCCATGTGGCGGGTCGGCCTCATCAATGCGAGTCAGCTTGGCTTCCTCGGTGCCGCCTTTGACCCCCTGTGGGCCGCTCCTTGTCGGCGTGAGCTCTGCAGTCAGGCTGTTCGATGTCCCCCTTATAGTCGCTTGTTTGCTGCCTCGCTCCTCCCTTCCTGGGAAGCAAATGGCTGAGCCAAGGCAGGAGCAGAGCCCTGTGCTCTTACCTCCCTCTTCATAGCATGGCGGACCTTCCTCTGTTGTCCCTGTGCCATGTGCAGGGAGCTGACTGACTTCTTGTTCATGCAGGCATGACTTAAAAATGGTCTTAATATTAGGAGTATATGCATTTCAGTCACATTGCAAGAAATGGACAGGGCTTAGGTGTAGTTATATATGGCAGAGAGAGACTACAAGTCCTTCCCCCTCCTGTTCATGCTTTATTTTGAGAGGGTCTTCTGAGACGCCACAGAAATGTTTCAGCGTCACGTTAACCCAATGTCTTAGCATCGCGCGGTTAGCAGCGTGGAATTCGTCTCTCTCACCGGAGCTTTGGTCTGTTGGTGTGTGTTGCTGTTGATCTTGGACTGTGTCCTCTCGCGTATTGCACTTGGGAAGTACCTCTGCTTGGACTGTGAGCTGGGGGAGGGTGTGAGGCTACATGAGCTGTGTATCCTGGAAGGAGTGTTCAGTTAGCCTGCTTTTTTTGTGTTTTGCTGCCAAAGCTCCCTCCTGACATGCCCCTTCTATCCAACAGTGTTCCTGTATTGTACTCAATGGGGGAAATAGTCACAGGATTGTCACTGCTGGCATTAGACTGTGGATGTCCTGTCACTTTACGTTGTGCTTCTTCCAGCATTTAATGGACTGTTTTTCCTGTAACTGCAAGTAATCAGTTTTCTAATCAGTTTTTGTGGGCTGGTTCTGACCCAAGCAAATCTGAAGATTGCTGCGTTTTTCTATTTCTACTTGATAGTCCAGAACAAAATAAACGGTTCCAGTTCGCTGTGGCACACATGCCTTTCGCCTAAACTTCCACTTCAGACACCCCACAGACCTGATGCTGAACCAGTATCCTAGTTATTTCAACACCTCAGATCTTAGCTGGAGTTACCCCAGTAGGGAACGATTGTATCATGTCTCTTTGCTTTATTTGTGACTTGTCTCTGGTCAATTTCCCTGTCACCCTTTGGTAATTAAGCAGGCTGACAAGCAGTCCTGTCTGTCTTGAGTGAAGACAAGGTGTGAATTATTTGGTTTGCGCTGTCAGGAGAGGACATGCTTAACATTTAGCATCTCTTGCGACTGGTGGTAGCTCCAGTGTTTGGGACCCTCTAATTGTGCTCATGTTGGCACACAAGTTCAAATATATCAGACTAAACTTTTGTCTAAGTGCATTTTTTTTGAAAATCGCATCTTTAATTGCTAAAAAGTAGAATGAGTTTTTTGTTTTTGTTTTTGCACAGGTTGTGAATGGCCAGAATTTGTGATGTCAGGTTTCGTATGCATCGTGTTATGCTGACTTGCATGAAAATGACACCGTTAATGGCCCTCAGTCCTGTGGGAGCCGATCCTCCCGTCTGAGAGTGGCAGTGTGGCTATGAGGGGAATGAAGGGAGCGTGTGCAGGACTGGCTGCCAGTTCTGGACCTTGACACTTGTAGCCGCTGTCCCAGTGCCATGCGGACTGGCATGCCGGTTGACCGCTGAGCAGCACCCAAACCCACAGCCCTCGTGATGCAGCCATGACAACCGCTTCGTGGCTGTGTCTGGACATCATCTGGGTCACACTGCCTGTCATCTTGTCATTTCCTTGACATTGTCACAATGTGCAGGTTTTCCTGATCTTTAGCTTATTGCTAATTAAATTGGTTCACATGTTAAACTACTGAAGGCATGTTTATTGTGCCTAAAGTTAAAAATTGCATACAGGCAGTCCACAGGTTAAGAATGTCCAACTCCAGAAAAACTTACGAACCAACTGCCATAAAGCCTCTTGTATTAATAATTTGGGTTCAGTACAATGATTCATAATAACGAATGTACACACTGCATTGTGATGCTCATGTTAATGGCACGGCTTGACGTACAGCACCCACCGTATGTAGTTATTTCTGCTGTCGTTGTGCACTGTAATATTTTTGTTTCAACTTATGTTTACAAATTCAACTTAGGGAACCGATTTCCTTGGTAGCCTGGGGACTGCCTGTATAATTACAAGGATTTAATATGGAGTGTTCAAGAAAACAAATGGTTGATAGTCAGAAGGATGTGATCGTTTGCTTCCTTCCATTTCTTTTGCCTTTGGTTCTCCTTCCTTTCTTCTTGGCCTTTGGTTCTCCTTCCTTTCTTCTTGGCCTTTGGTTCTCCTTCCTTTCTTCTTGGCCTTTGGTTCTCCTTCCATTTCTTTCGCCTTTGGTTCTCCTTCCTTTCTTCTTGGCCTTTGGTTCTCCTTCCATTTCTTTCGCCTTTGGTTCTCCTTCCTTTCTTCTTGGCCTTATCCTGCTCAGGCTCCCCGCTGCTGCTGTTCGCGAATCGCCGCGATGTTCGACTGGTGGATGCCGAGGCTGGAAGGGCGGAGTCAACTGTGGTGGTCAGTGGCCTGGACGCAGTTGCGGTGGACTTCCTCTTCTCTGAGGGGCTGATCTTCTGGACGGACGTCAGTGAGGAGGCCATCAAGCAGACGTACTACAACCAGTCAAGCAATGGTAGCATTGTGGATTGTTTTCTCACGCTGCATGGCAATGGACAGTTTAGCTTTTAAACTATGCATTAGATAGTTGTTTTGTTATGATGATGTTTCGTTGTATGATTTTATTTTGTAGATTAGCTGAGCAAACATGATCCTGGGTGTCTTAGACCAGTCTTTCTTAACCTGGTTCTCGGAGACCCCCAGACAGTCCACGTTTTTGCTTCCTGCAGACCAGGAGCTGAGAGGGAGCAAACGTGTGAGAGTCTGGGGCTCCCTGACGATTGGCTTGAGAAACACTGTCTTAGAGAGACATTCAAATGTTCATGTAAATACACCTCAGTCATGCATAAACTAGCGTAGTGGTGGAGCAGGCCTCGTAGAGATGATTTATTTTACTGATGATTGGTGGAGGTCATGTCCTCTGACCCTCCTGTTTCCCATCTTTTACTCTTTAAGCTATGAAGGAGGCCACCCAAGCCAACAAGCAGAGAGTGGTGTCAGGCCTGGACTCTCCCGATGGCCTGGCCTGCGATTGGCTTGGCCGCAAGCTTTACTGGACCGACTCGGAGACCAATCGCATAGAGGTGGCCAACCTGGACGGCAGCTTCCGCAAGGTGCTCTTCTGGCAGGGCCTTGACCAACCCCGTGCCATCGCACTCAACCCAGCCGCACGGTGAGAACCCTGCTTTCCTGTTTTTTTTTTTTTTTTTCCCCTCCTCTCCTTCTAAGTCTACAGGTTGTCCCCTCATTTTGTGTCAGCGAGTTTCATGATTTTCCTAGTCACACTGGCTGGCACAAGTGTGGACAATGAAGAGCCTTCCAATTTAGTGATCCAGGTTGTGTTTTGATTGTATGTAAATTCTTGTCTTTGCTTTGGACTTTGGACCAGAGCTGTTGCTTTGTTGATTGATTAACCATGGTTGTATACTACTCACTATTGGAAAAATGTAGTTGTTTTAGTATTTGAACAAGGCTGCTCTTGACAATTCAAAATTATAAGGAATAACTTAAAACCTTTCTTTTTAGAGGTATTTTGCTGCAGTAGTGCCATTGCAAACTACTTCTAGTGAGACACATTGTCTATATATCACAAAAACTAATGGATATATGGCAAACATTGAAATCCGTATAAAAGTTTAATTCTCATTTTAAAGCTTTAACTTCATTGTCTGAAAGTGAGCAGCAACTACGATACAGCTATAAGAAGAAGGAAATGCATGTAGCAGCAGATTAATAGTCAAGGTGATATATGAATTCAATAGAAGAAATTCTGCTAAAGTTAAAAAAAAAAATAATAATCTAATTTTCCTTAAATAGTATTTTCTCAGATTTACACTTCAATTCCCTTAGCCATTGTCTGTATTTGCTATGTTCAGAACATATGACCCAAATAATTATGGTATAGCTGTTCTTTAAATTGGTAGAATGGAACAGATACAAAGAATGACTAGAGCAAAGCCTTTGTTAAACTCTTCATCAGGACATTTGGCTTTTAAAGCAATAGAGTGTACTGCTGCAGTTTCTGCTACATGCTGTGACTGTGTTTGTTCTCTTAGAGTTAATTATAAGCTGCAAAGAGAGCCCTGCAAACGAACTTAAGTCATAAAAGGAAAACAACATTTCTGAAGAAAATCTCTTTCTATCTGGGGTCTTTTTCCACACTCCCTCTCTCTGCCTCCCTTACTTGCAGTACCAGGTGCAGCTGGGTACAGCCTCATCAGGCGGCTGGCTCGACTGCTGTCAGCCTCCTGCATGTGCTGCTGCACCCCACCCCCCAACAATGTTCCCTGCCCCCACCAGACAAAGAGCTGCCGCTCTTTACTATGAAACTGTGCATCCTATCACACGTTGCGACATTCGCCTCAGTTGACATTATGCAAGACAGCTCATTTAAAGGAAAATTCTACTGAAATTCAGATATCACATTTGTCATTCTTTCAGAAAAGTTTAATCTGGTTATTTTTCATAATAAACATCCAAAATAGGCGTTTCCAATATGGCTCTTTTGTCTGAGCATAGAGTGTGTAAGGCAGTGTAAGTTTACACTGCTGATAAGAATTTTGAAAACTGCCTCAGGACTCACGGAATACTTAAATATGCTTATTACTGTATGACTCATTCTTGTCCAAATAAAATCCTCATTAAAATTCCCCAGTCAAGGGAACACCTTGCTTGCTACTCATGTTGCTATGTTTTTTCAGGCTAGTCATATGGCACTCAAACTTCCATCTCCTTAAATGGCTTTGTGTAGAGAAAAACACATTCGCACAAGAAATCGCTGATACTTTTAACGTAAATGAGTCGCACGGCTCCAGACGTACCTGCATGTCTGGCAATGATCAGAGGTCAGAGGATGGAATTGAACTACAGTCTCAAAATTGATGACTACAGGCTGATTATATTTCTGTGTCAAATTGACACTGTAAGTACAATGTAGCTGTGGACCATATACTGTAGTCTGTTGTGCACCTCCCCAAAAATGCAACTACACGTTGTGGCAACGCAGACTGCAAGAACTGTGATTGGTCCACTTTGGCTGTTTGTTTGTAGCATTCGTTTTTTTATGGGAGCAAAGAAAATGTACATCCGAGGTGTACTTATGTCACTGATTGAAACTGAAGTGCTACTTATATCTAGCATTAAATAACCACAATACCCCGAGGCATCGTAGCTACAGGTCTACAAAACACTCAGGATGATGGCGCCAATTTCACTGACCTCCATTAAGTTTATTTGTACTTTACAAGACTAAAGAAACAGTAAAAGGTAGTATTGACGCTAATTTTAAAAGGGGAAAATGCATGAAAAGTGACTTTGTAGCAGCTCAACATTATTCCAGATTTGTCTGCGGGAAGTTATGAAGCAGCAGAAATATAAGCAGTACTTGATAAATGGATACTTTTTAAATGCTTGTTTTTCTGTTTCAGTTGCATGATTCAACAATCACACAGGGTGGGAAAACAATAAGTAGAACATCCAAAACTATGTATCACCTGGAGTTTTAGCAGTATAACTGCTGAGAGACAGAGACACACCAGTGCACAAGTATAAATGCTGCTGATGATGATGATGATGATGATGATGATGATGTAGGTCATGGCAAAGGCTCGATGCAGACGTCTAATACAGCCTTAAGGGGCATGAATCTGGTGTTGGGAGGAATTATGTGAATTTAGCGACTAAACTGAGCAGGTGATTAAAAGGGCTGCTTTCTTGTTCTGCTTTAGCTACATCTACTGGACAGACTGGGGGGAAGAGCCCCGCATTGAGAGGGCAGGTATGGATGGCAGCAACAGGAAGATCATTGTGGAAACTGACATCTACTGGCCCAACGGGCTGACCATTGATCTGGATGAGCAGAAACTGTACTGGGCTGACGCCAAGCTCAGTTTCATCCACCGAGCCAACCTGGATGGTTCATCCCGGTGAGTCACCTTTGCCATGTGCTTTGACCAATCGCTAGACGTCCGTCACCTCTGCCTGACCGCTTATCTGAGAGTAGGAGAGTGGGCTGTGACCCAGGGCTGACGTCTGCTTTGTTATGTTCTGATAAGATCTCCACTCCAAACTACCCCAGCCCGATGGCTCCAGTCCAAACTCCAGTTTACCCCACCATCCATATGTTAATCTAACCCCGAAGCCAACTTCCAGCAATTTTCTGTGTAACCCAAGCTCTCTCAAAGAATGGGGACAAAACATTGATTGAAGCCTCAGAGGTTATGTTTCCTGCATGCATTTACATTGCAATTTCACTTCTAATGCAAAAAGTAGAAATAAAATATAGAAATTTTTAATTAGTTTTTTATCTTAAAATGTTTATTTCAGGATTATGCCTAGCAACAGAACCTTGTGCTATTCAGTGTATTTAGTGTTTGTAATATGTGGTAATTTATAAGCAAAATAAAATGGCATATGATTTTAGTTTGTAGTAAAGCTGTCACGATTACTCAATTATTAAAAAGCATGGATTAAAAATTTCCTTCTCGATTACTCTGCAAAATGGCGGAAGGCAGATGGCGTATAGCAGGTAAAAGTAAAATTAAAGAGTAAAAACCATCAGTTGTGTGGAAGCACTTCACATTAAATGTGAGTGAATGTGCAGTCATCTGTCAGTATTGCAGAGCATAACTATCATTTGAGATATATATATATTTTCACATGTCACTACAGCATGACTGCAATGCAAATACTTGTTAAAGAACATATTCAGGTTTTTTTTGTGTGTTTTTTTGTATGTTTTGAGTAGGGCTGAACAATATTTTGGGATTTTAAAATATTTAAGAGTTGAAAATTAACTATATAGCCAAAGAGAACTTATCTACCAACAAAGTCTGTCAAATAAGTTGGTGGTATTGCCATTAGACTAGTTGTGCCAAACCGACAGAAATCAAGTGCCGACAAATCACTTGCCTTTGCTCCATACCGTCTCTGCAAAATTTTTCCATTCAGCAGAAGACGATTGTCGTCGCGTCACCAGGTCCAGTTCACTTTTCTCCTCTTTGATCGCTTTAATTTCTCACGAACGCGCCAAATGGTCTATGAGTGAATTAAACAGCAAGGACGTATGATTAGGATCGTCATGGAGATCGCATGCAAGTGCGGTACACTTCAGACCCTTTTTAAAACGTATAATGTTTGAAAAAGCACCATCGTTAAAATTTCAGAGCTTGCTAGATATTTTAACGAAACTTACGTAACTTATTCATGGTTTGAACCCAGCAGACTGGTGCAGTCCTTGGAATGTGACAGTTGCATACTCACGGAATGCCATGTTGATATTAACATCGGAAATTGTGCAAGCCTACTGTAGTACTGAGGGTGACACAGTGGCGCTGCATGTCATGTGTGAGGAGCTTGCATGTCCACCCGTGTGAGCGTGGCTTTTTGGCGGAGTCTCCGGTTTCCTTCCGCTGTTCAGAAACATGCTATTTAAATTAATTGTAGTGCCTAAACTGACCGTATGTGTGACCCCGCAGTGGTCGGTTATTTCCTACTTCACGCCAAATGCAATGTATTTATTGTATTATATTGATTTATAACACATAATATGTAAACGATTACTCGATGAATTTGCCAGATTAATCGGCAGATTACTCGATTATTGATATAGTTGATAGTGACAGTCCTAGTCTATCGTATATTTAAGGGCATTGCAGACCCTCGTTATGTGATCTGCATTTCTTCACTGATCTGGGTGCTGTTAGTTTGGTGCTGCAACGCTAAAGATTTTTACATGTTAGAATGGTTGAATCACACAGCATTTCTCAGTCACAATTGCCAACCAATGACTAAAACAGTTGTCTGAAGTATCACTGACAGTGTGATTTAATTTCTGACTGCATGGAATTATAAAGGTTTTTACATCCACTACCCTTTGCATTCTGATTAACGTGTTATATTTTTAATGAAAATAATTATTATTAATCTATTATTTAACTATTTGTATATTTTAAACTTATTGTTTTTGATTTTGTAGTCTTCAGAAAGGATTTTGCACAAATGCGCATATGTGTGTGTGCGTGTGTGACTAAAAACCTGTTATTTTGACAATGTGGGGACAGTTTTTTTTTTTTTGGTCCCCACAAGGAGGGACTCAATTTTTAAAAAACCTGTGATTGCAATCAAAAAACTGTGCCGACGATCTTGTGTTTTGTATGGTTACGGTTAGGGCTGGGTGTAGGGGTTAAGGATGTCATTGTTGGGATTTGGGTTTTTCCCCACAAATATATGGATACAAATGTGTGTGTCTTTGTGTCTTTGTATGTGTGTGTGTGTGTTGCTAGGGAGACTGTCGTCGAGGGCACCCTCACCCACCCCTTTGCCCTGACCCTCTCGGGAGAGACTCTATACTGGACAGACTGGCAGACGCGCTCCATCCACGCCTGCAACAAGCAGACAGGAAGCAAGAGGAGGGAGATCCTGGGTGGGATATACTCCCCCATGGACATCCAGGTGCTGAGCAAGGAGAGGCAGCCGGATGGTGAGCCCCCTCCCCACCGCAAAGTGTGTATGTTTACAGTGCTTTTTATTGTAAGATCCTGAACAATACAGGTATACCATGGCCCCATTGTGTCTGTCCTGCCTGGGGTCCTATGCTGAGGTGCTGGATGGTGTTTCCTTAGTCTGATGAGCCCATATAAACAAAGCCTACTCTGAGTCCCACTGCATTTGCACAAGAGGTGGAACATAAGTGGAATATTAAATCTGCTGAGCACACGGAGGCTGGCCGTTCGACGGGGACTCCCCGGCGTCGACTGTGGGACAGAAAAGCACTTCAGCAGATTGTGCCGGCAACTCGGCGGCAGAGCGTGATGATAATGTGACCTGTAGCTGGGTCATGAGTGATGGATTCCTCCCCTGCCTGTTTCCCCTGCTTGTTTTCTCAGTTTTTTTTTCTTCTTTCCTCCTCCGTTTCAGTAGCGTCAGCCCACCTGGGACTTGAGCCTTTCAGCAGCCCGGCTCGGCTGCTTGTTTGTAGGCTTCTCACTGTGGAAGGGGGCCCAGGCTCCTGCTTCTGTTGCCCTTTAGCGTCAGTCAAGCTAAGAAATCAAATGTCTTCAGACATTTGTCTACTGTTCTCGTAAAACTGTATTTACCCGTTATGTTACATATATGTATTTTTTGGTTAAGTGTCAGAAATGGCTAACTCTGTTCGCCATATTGCTGTACACCAGACTGTAGTACAGACACTAACGGAAACATGGCAGTTTTATGATCACACCTCTCAGGTCTTTCTTGTTTGGTAATGCCGGTCTTCCCCACACGGCTGTGCGTCTGGTTCCCTGATGAATGCACTATCCTGCTGAGAAAATGACTGCCGCGGCAGACCAGAAAACAGAGGAATGCAGCACAATCGCTCACTCCGCTTTGTTTTTTCGGGATCGCTACCGTCTCAAGCGTCTGGCCTGCTGTCCAAGTCAAATAAACATGCAGTCTCCACAGACGGAGTCCTAGGGCAGCGTCCATTTCCAGCACATTCTAGTTCCCAGCCTTGAACAGACACAAAGGGCTAAGTTGCGATGGTCCCATCCTGCTTTTTGGCCACCTCTTCCCTGTTGTTTCCACACCCACCTTTGTGCAAATGGGTGATGACAGTGGGATTGTGGTTTACAGATTAGGTGGGGTGTTTTTTTTTTGGGGGGGGGGGGGTCTCAATCCATGGGTCAGTGCCCATGTGCCCTTGTCAAATGGAAGTCTACGAAAATGCAAATCAGGCTGCATGGCAAACTGCTCTTACCTCCCGTGTCCCAGGATGGAGGTCCGTTCTTCAGCTAGTTCGTCTTTCTCGCTGCGTCTCTTAAATCTGTCATTATGCAGCTTGAAAAATTAGATAAGACCAGCGCCCAAGTAAAAAATGAAAGCCAGTGGCTTTGGGTTTGCAGCTTAGGCCCACACAAAATCACACTGATAAAACACAGAAATGAGGCCCTCCCAGAAATGAGGCCCTCCCGGAACATTTATTTGAAGATGTCTGCCACCGTTTAGGGAATAGTATCATTTGAGAACAAAAACGCAAAACACTTTAGAGTTCATTTCTTAAAAGAACAGTAAATAAAGCTTGGATCTGCAGTTGTGAGATACTCTGTAAATGACCAGCATTTATGTAATCACAGTAGCTGTTCCTGTGAATTTATGAACATTAAACAAGACATGAGCCACTTTAGACATGGTGGTCGGTTTCTGTGAGTTCTGTGCAGGTGGGGGTGGCAGTAATGGCCTCATCCTGACTCTTTCCTCCCCCCACAGTGCAGACCCCCTGTAGGCTTGACAATGGCGGCTGTTCCCACCTGTGCCTCCTGTCCCCCACGGATCCCTTCTACAGCTGCGCCTGTCCCACCGGCGTCCGTCTCCAGGCTGATGGCAAGACCTGCAGCCCAGGTGAGAAGCTGCCCTCTGTGCCTGGGCGCATGCAGCTAGTAAGACACCATAAGACACCATCTCCTCCCAGAGACGGCGTGTAGCTTAATCGCCTGACGCTTTTATCGCGTCCCTAAATGCGTAGTAATGTTCAGCGTGTTGCTCATGGCGGGAAGAGCAGCTGTCCGCCAGGGACTCTCATCCGGATTTGTTTGGATTCCAAAGCCCTGCATGGATAGTGCTGCGCAGAGCAGAAAGCCAGTCAGGCCGTGTAACTCGATATGATGTAATGCCGTGTGACCGACGCTCACATTCACACTGCACGGACTGCATCCGAAACACACGCTGCTCTCACAATAGCAGCACATTTCTTATGTGGGGACGAGGGAAAAGTCATTACGTTTAACACTTTAGAATAAGCAGGAGTGGAGCCTAATTAAGTAGTGAAGAAGTTTCTTCTGAGCTTTGCAACTTTGCCTTACAGTAAACGCACTGTAACTGCCAATAGGCCGATCATCTAGTACCATCTCTTCGCCTCTGAATCAGACTGTTGAATTTTGAATGCTAAATTGCAGGGTCTGCTTTCTTCCCAATGAAGGTTAATTAAATGGCTCCACACCGAGCTCACACTCTCTATCTCTGGTTTATTACTAGCTGAGGTCGTTTATCTGCTCTGGGCCGCACTGCTGATGACCTCCATTCTGTATGTAACTAAGCAGAATTATTGGTCATTTAAATGAGTAGCATTTTAGCAATTTCTTTCTGGTGCAGACCAAAATAATGAAGTTTAGCTGTAGTTCTTACTAGTGATGGGAAATTCTGATCTTATGCCGCAACTGTTTAATGTCTGCAGCAGTGGAGCATATAATCTAATTTTTGTGTTTTTTTCTTTTTCCGCCAAATGAGATGTTTGTGGTGAATATATAACATTGACAAATTTGTAGTGTGTAGTCACTTACTTCCAGAGGGCTGTGACAGTGGCTTAAATTATGGCGTATGGTCCCTCTGTTTGTAGGGCTTGCAGATGTCTTGTTTGATACTATCTCATCATGCAGCCATGGACCTCAGCTGTCAGTGATCTGTGCGTCTTGTCAGTGTTGGGGAATCCAGAGCCTGCCCTGAGTCATTTGGGTTTGGGCTGTGCATGCGTGCGGAGTTGATTGGTCTGCTTCTCGGTGCAGTTCCCGTTAGCAGATAAAACCTGGTTAGTATGAGACTGGAAGTTCGCTCTCCATTGTTCTTGCCCATTTTGGGCCATATCTGCACCCTGCGGACATGATAGATGTGTTTGCCTTCATTTCGATGTCTGATGTCGTGCATAATTTAGTGACACCTAAGAACTTAGCCTCCGCGACCCGAAGTATATTACAACTGTGAATTATACTTCTTGGGAAATCCCACCCCCCTCCCCGCCGTGCTCTCTGTTTCATACACTGCTGTGTGTGTGAAATGATACAATGGCAGCATTTACGGTGCATGGTGAGGATGGGTGTAAATCACAATTTGGCCCTCGGCCAGAGCCAGGCCTTTCTTGACCTTCATGTTTGGGGGGGGGGGGGGGGGTGTGCGGCAGTGCCTTCAAGCACTTTTTGTTAACCCAGGGACAGGTTCCCCCGGCAGGCCTGCTCGTCATCACGCACACCACTCTGTTTGTTTTAGATAGGTGAGGGTTGCCCCCCCATCCCTAGGCTCCCCTCTGGGGCAGTAAGGAAGCATGTGCACCAGTTACCCGGGAAATCAGATCAGATGGAGCCTTGTCCTGTTTACGTGTTTAGCAGAGGCATTCCCGGCATATCCCCTATGGCCGCCCCTTCTGCTTGTTTGAGTTGCCCTGGACCTGTTTACATTCTCGTCTCCCTTGACGTTTCTCCGGAGGGCCAGTTCTCCATCTGCAGAGCCGATGACAGTTCTGAGATTTATGAGGTCAGAACCTCTCAGCCGTCATTTGTATGTAGAGGTAGTGATGAAATGTATTGGAGCTAAATAAACTCCCTCGGCCACAAAGCATGTTTTTTGTCGATTACACACACCACTGTGTTACTGTTGTTTAATTGGGTGCCTGTCGCTACATTTTGATATTTCTGGAGAAGGTAAATGATGGGTTAAATGTGAGGGTAAATTTGAAATAGGATATTGTTCCATTTCTCCTTCCCAGCTACTCTGAAACATAAAGCATTCCATTATATGCCAAGCCTGTGAAAGATTACCCATTTTCTCGCACTTTCCCAAACAGAATTGCTTTCACTGCTTAAATCTATACTTAGGATCTCTACAATTTGCCAAGCCTTCAACAGCATTGCTTTGGGTTCTTATTGTTATAAACCCAAGAGTAGCATTGCGAAGTGCTGTGCTAAATGGAAAGAGCCTTTGGAAGAAATAATATTTATAATGACTTTGGGGTGTAGCAGTGCTGACGACAACCAAACAGAACATGAGCGAAAACAACGGGAGTTTCAGTTTAGCAAATAATTCGTAATGTAAACCAGTGATGCGTGGGGCAATGTCAAAGGAAAATGACTGATGCCCTTTCATCCTTGCATTACATATTTGGGTCAGTTAGGTTTGTTCTAATACTAGCTAGGGCTGAACAATTAACCATAAAAATAAAACAATCTCAATTCAGACCTCTATGCAATCTCATTTCTAAATTACAATAGTTACTCTAAATTGTATTACATGAGCTGAATCAAAACAAGCGCTCCTAGTTTTTGCTGGAGAGTCTCAAGTGTCCCATAATTCTGCATTCTCTTTAAAGGGTGCTTTTCTACCGCACCAGGTACCTTACTTTTGATACTTCAAGAAAGTACCAAAAGTACTTCAAAGTGAAAGTTTTCCACTGGCATAAAAACTAGTACGCAAAAAAAATTTAATTCATTTATTTCAGAATCATACAGCCCTAATACTAGCTAGGTAAGAATTTGGTCAAAAATGGTGATTTAAAATTTAAATAACCTTATTCTCTTTTGTTATTTCTGATTGTACTTAAAGATACCTTTGTTATTCTAAGAACGTGTAATCATATGCAAGCATCATGGTTATTGAATTTGGCAACTTGAATGATGCCATTTTGCAGGAATCTGTAGGAAATTGAGATCCTGTGTAGTTTTTTTTTCTTGCATTTTAGTTCTCTGTGCACAAGCATCTCCCTGGTCATATACCTGCTCAATTAACAAATAACGGATTTATTATTTATTATGTATGTTTTTGCTTAATTACCTTCTCCCACCATTTAATGTCCATTTCCCAAACCCAGGAGCAGAGGAGGTTCTGTTACTCGCCCGCCGGACGGACCTGCGGCGGATTTCTCTGGACCTGCCCGACTTCACCGACATCGTGCTGCAGGTCGACGACATCCGGCATGCCATTGCCATCGACTATGACCCGGTGGAAGGCCACATCTACTGGACGGACGACGAGGTGAAGGCCATCCGCCGAGCCCGCATCGATGGTAGCGAGGCTCAGACGCTAGTCTCCACGGAGATCAGCCACCCAGACGGCGTTGCGGTGGACTGGATTGCACGCAACCTCTACTGGACAGATACTGGTACCGACCGAATTGAGGTCACCAGGCTCAACGGCACCTGCCGGCGCATTCTGGTCTCTGAGAACCTGGAGGAGCCCAGAGCCATTGTACTGGACCCAGTCAGAGGGTAAGTTTTTTTTTTTTTTTTTTTTTTTTTTTTTTTTTTTTTTTAGGTATATATTTATGAAATTGATAGTCAATGACACACTTCGGCATGGTAATTTAACTATCATGTTGCTTGTACATGTCATTTGGCTATTTTTTAGTCTTGTCAGAAATCCATCTGAAGATCGGGTAAATGTTCTTCTACGTTCCTTACTTGTTTCATCCTCAGGAGTAGATGTTTCTTGCTTGACTGGACCGTACTTATTAATGAAGGACCCGAAGAGCTAATAAATCAGTGAATGGATCCAAAATGCCCTTCAGATCTTTATTATCTTGTTTCTTCACAGCTACATGTATTGGACAGACTGGGGGGAGAAGCCTAAGATCGAACGTGCCAACCTGGATGGAAGCGATCGCCTGGTTCTGCTCAACTCCTCACTAGGATGGCCCAACGGGCTGGCCCTCGACTATGCGCCAGGAAAGCTTTACTGGGGGGACGCCAAGACTGACAGGATCGAGGTATCGTGAGGAATGATGCATGTTCTCAGCCTCTGGCGGGGCTGAACCCCGGAATGTCTGTCTGTCTTGTTTTGCACCCCTCCCAAATCACCCAGATGCTGAAAGCTCACCTCTTCATCTTCATTCTGCTACCCCCGCCTTCGGATGCCAGGCTATGGGGGTCATGTTGTAATTCCCTGTGTCTTGGTTCTGCTTAACACACTCTAATTGTGACATGTACATGACACACGTTACGGATTTTGATTTTACCCAAGGCATGATGGTTTTTTGACATAGACCGGTATCCCTCAAAACATCAAATACAGGTATTTTTTTAGTAACTGCTTGTGGTAAATTCTAAGCTTTTCAGAATGTCTGTATCTGGTTTTGGTGACACCATTTTAATAGCATAGTAATAGGGGAGGCTGTTTGGAATCCAGATCTCTCGCCTTCCTGTTGTCTAACGCAGCGTCTCTCAACCTGGTCCTTGGAGACCACCCGAGGGTCTATGTCCATGTTCCGGGAGCTGGAAGGGAGCAAAACATAGACCGTCTGGGGGTTCCTGAGGACCAGGTTGAGAAACGCTGGTCTAACACCATGTAGGTAATTTTACTACCATGCTTTTGCTTAAATCCTCCTCGTTTTCTTGTTCATCTGGCCTCTTTGTTTTAGCCGATCTCTGGACTAGTCACTTCTCTCCGTCGACAAAGGGGCCACAGTTTCTTGTAGTGGTGCTGCATTCTCCTGGAGTTCTGGATGCTGTGTTACTGGTCTTAATGGATTCCAGTATAGTGGGACACCAAGGATGTCATGTCATGAACAATTAAGGATATTGTGTCAGACACCCAATCAAGCAAAGTTGTGACCCGTTCTACTATAAACATCAGCTATGAAAGCAAAGGCCTCTTTTAGTTCTTGCCTTTTTATGTTTTTTTTGTAGTTATAATGTGAAATAATTCACATATCACCAGTATTCTCTGAAAATGGGTCAGAAATATAATGCTTGTTCAGTGGAACTTAACAGAATCCGTTTAAGATTGTGTTTTATTTTTCCTCAGTTGCATTAAGAAGGTGTTGCCTAGCTCAGAGCTGCTGTTACGCGATCAGACGCAGAAAGCGAAACTCAGAAAAGGGCAGTTCTGTGGAGCTCAAACCAACTGAAGCGAGATTCCTTTTATTTATTTTTTCCCCCCTCGCTGCTCTGTGGGGGAGGTGCTTGTGCTGAAGGGGCCGGCTCACGCTGCCCATTCGTCATGGTGTGTGGATTGACGCGCACGAGCTCTCCTGCTGGGGGAGCGGCAGCTCCTCTCAACACATGGGGGCCTTTCCATCTGCACACACGGTCACAGCACAATGGGGCTGCTTCCATGTCTCTGAAGCTGCTTGTCGGGGCCTCGGAGCAGCGTGGAGCTACCGTCTCGTCTCACCCCTGGTCCTCCCTGAACACCTAACCTACCGGGCGGCAAACATAGGTGGCCGCCTCCGCAACGCACACAGGCACTAGTGTTTGGCTTTTCGGCGAAATCCTGTAATAAAAACAGAAACTTGCTTTTTTAATAGTCATCTGTGAAGATTCATCTTTGTTTAAGGAAGGTCATAATAATGCTTAGAAAGCCAGTCAACAACTGGGACTTTCCATCCCTGTAGTTAATCTGGTTCTACGTTTTCAGCGAGATCCTCAGAGGACTTTTCCTGGGGAAGATGGAAATGTCAAAGATGTCTGTCACAGGGCGCCACGCAGCTGCTCCCTCTTCAGTATGTTTTTATTGTCTTGGTAAAGGTGGAGGCTTGATAAGCGTGGAATTCTGGGAGTATTTATTAGTCCGAATGTCAGAACTTACTCTGGACTGCTCCTTTTTTAAGGCCCTGCTTCCTATTTCAAAATCTTTCCAAGTGGTCATGTTAAATGGACGAGCAAGTCATCATAGTAATGGAATAAAGCCCTTTCCCCAGTTTTCCATCTGTGTAAACACCTGCGAGAGTTCCTTGATTTAGCATGGGAGGGTAGCCTGGGCGCTTTGAAGCCTTGGGGCAGCTACTTTGTATAAGCAATAAACGATTGGGGGAGGGAGGGGGGGGGGGCAGCGGGTAGGGGAGTGTTGCTTTTCATGCTGCAGTTGACCAATGGCATGACAGAGAGAGAGACCCTGTCGGCTTTTTGAAGGTGACCTCCATGCACAATGAAGACACAAAAGGCCCAGGCCGGGCCTTGAAGCAGCCACCTTTGGCAGATGTGGGGTGCAGGGGCCGTGCTGGCCTGTGTGGCCCCAAGCCGCCCCTAAGCGTGCTCTCGCCTGCAGCTCCTCTGTGCCAGGCTCCTTCAGACTCACGTAATGGCAGTGGGCCTTTCTGCCTTTCCCACATAAGCCCACTTCGGGCTGAAAGGAGGAACCCGCTTGAAGTGCTAATGGACCGAAATCCCAGCGCTTTAAAGTCATTCGTAATTTATCATTAAAGATTCCACATAATGAAGCTTTTTGTTTCGCTGCTCTCTTCAGCTTTCTATTTTTTTTTAAATGGCTATTCATGGTCCAGGGTCCTTTTTCGGCAAAGAAGGGGCACATTTACATGTTATTGTTTACCTTTTTCTGGACTTGGGCCTTTCTCAAGATGAGACCAACATTAAGTCTTGAATGAAAGGTTTTGAAAGTAGCTTCTGGCTTTGGAATGTGCCCGTTCACTGCCTCAATGGTTATAAATAGAAGTGTGGAGGCTTTGTACCTCTCCTCTCGGCCTCTTCCCGTTCCATTGCTTTGTTTTTTTTTATCCTCTAATATGAGTTTTCTGCAGTGATGGGTATTTTATGTTTTCTTTACTTGCTGCAAGATTAGATACCTCTGGGACAAATTAGATTTCCACTGTATTTGAAGTAGTTTGCAGTGTCTGCTAATACTCCTCTGTTGTTCACTTTGCTCACTGCAGTGCTTTGAAGCTCTCTGTCTATTGGGCTGTCTGACTGGGAGAAAAACTCATTGTTGTAGTCAAAATGGGGAGCTGGGGACAAGGGGCTGCATTATTTCACATGTGCTGCTGAATGCTGGGTTTTGAACCTTATCCCAGAACTACCTCCTCTGATGTTTGGTTATGTACTCCTGCAATTGGGCTGATTATTAATAGCATTTTGATTAGAAGTCTACCCCCCCCACACCCCCTTCCCTTTTAACTGTATGGGATTCAGGCCTGTTTATTCATGTATGGTTCTTCAGCTTTAAGTTCTTGTGTGTTTATGTCAAATCTTTAGTTGTGGTATTTCCTGTAAACAGATCCAAAAAAAATAAGATACCACTGACCCCCCCACCCCACCCAACACACACACACACACACACACACACACACACACACACACACACACACACACACACACACACCTCTCACTCCTCCAAAAATAACTGCTGCAGTGCCTCATTGTTTAGCTGGATTTAGTTTAAATACCGGTCTTCTGCCCGACAGAACTGGCTCTGTAACCTTATACATTTCCCCTTGCTTCAGGCTATGGAAATCCTTGCAGTTATTAAAAACACTAAGGTCACTTAACATAGTGCATTTATGCCAGTGGTGTTCACCAAGCCTCTGTGGCTGATACACCAGCTACCTGCCATTGTTTTTGGTTTCATTTTTGATATTCACTTTTTTCCATTTCGAAGGTATGCTCCTTCACGTAATCCCAGCACCTCTGGAAGAGGCATTCGGGCCTTTCCAAAGACATGGCAGTTAACAAATGAGGTTTGTTTTCCTAAATAAATGTGACGCTGTGTAACATATCACAAAAGGGGGCTTCTGTGAGCCAAAGGAGGGGCCAGGTTACAAAAAACCAGGCCTAGTAATAGCGCAGTCCTGACGGCGAGGCGGCGATTTGCCCGGTAATGCAGCGCGTTTCCCTTGTTGGACTCATTAGCTTTTGCGCTGCGCAGTTAGAAACGGCACCGTGCCAAAGCTTAGAGGGCGCACGGTCCTCTGCAGGTTCTCTGTCATCCATATCTTGAGGACAGAAACACACGCTGTATTTTTGCAGCGTTTTGTTGTTTTTCTTCCTCCCCACGCCGTGTGCCCAGACCGTGTCTGACACTCCAGCCCGAGGATATATTTCATCTGGGGGGGACGCGGAGTGGCGTTGGGTGTAAAACATGCTGCCGCCATGAGCTGCTTTTGTGACGGCACACGGCGAGGAATAAATGTCATGACAGACCGACCGACCTCTCAATGGCTCGCCTTCATGGGCAGCACAAACAGCTCGGTCCAGGACCCAGCGGTAGGCGGCTCCAGCCTTGCTGGGAAATGTGTGCATGGAAGAGGGAAACAGCTCAATCCTTGGTGACATCGATTCATTTTTTTTCCCTGTGAATTGCAGTCTCTGGAAACCTAGTGTTTAGTACTGTAAGAGTACTTTACCTTATGGGTACAAGAATATCCCCAAGTAGGACTTTAACCCACAACTGTATTTGACCATTTCATTTAACCAGAATGCTTTATATATACTAGTTTGCAGGAAGAAATTTGCTTAAATATTTTTAATGATCAGTGACCATACTTGCATTAATAGTCAGAAAATGAAATGCGTATTAGTTTTCACACTTGCCAGCTTGCTAATACTTGCTAATGTTTTTTTTTAAACATTCACAGCTTCTTCAGTTGAAAAACAATAAATATAATGGCAATTACACTTAAAACCACATTTGACCAACATCGTTTGCTGTCGTGGAAGCCCAGAGAACGGAGCTCGGGCAAACCTCAGTAGCGTCCCCGTTTGTGGGGCTGTCCCCTTGGATTCCTGGGCGAGACCCCTCTGCCTGTCACGGACAGGGGATGGCTCCTGCGTTTGGCTGCCCTGCCTAAGCCTGCCTGCGCTGCCTGTTCTTTCCTCCCTTTATGGCAGCTCAGCGTCCGCTCACAATGCCTTCCATATGTGCGTAAGGCTGCATCCAGTAGGAATTTACAAGCAACAGCATGCCGTTTAAATAAGAGCTGTAAGAAACCTTTCCCAGTCCAGCACGTTCTGCTGAACCCTTGAAGGACCCTCCCGTGCAGCGCACCAGGAGGTTTATCGCGTGTGAAGACTTCATCTTCATGTTAATGTAATTACGCTTTGGCCGGACTGAAGGCTGGCGTGCATGTTGAGAATGGACAGCCCGTCATGAGCTGCTGTGAGGCTTTCCACAGGCCGCTCTCGTTGTATCCCGACTCTCCTATCTTCCCCGATGTAGGACGTAGGACAGTGGGAGCTGCTAGGTCTTATGCTTGATCTTGACCTCCTGTGCCGATTTTAAGCAGACTCAGCCACTTTTGAGGTCTGTTATTCTGCTTACTGGGGTTTATGGTGGTGTTGATTGTAGAGGAGGTGCTACAAGAAGTATATGGGGCAGGTAGTGCTGGTGCAGATGAGGGCAAGTGTTTCCTGTGGGTCATTCCAAGTCAGATCATCAGACTTTCGGACCTCATCGTCAAGGATTTTAACGAAGCTTGGCATGCTGATTTGGTCACATGAGTAACTCATGAAACTGAAACTGGGCGTGTCTTGGATCAATATTGAGGGAGATTTATGTGAACAAAGTTAACTTTTTTCGGTGGGGGGACTATGACTTTGACTGGCTATATTTTCCTTAATATAAGCTGCACAGAAATGGTCCTCGTATTGCTTTAAAGCTATTGTCCAGCTCTATAGATTGAACAAATATGCCATCCCCATATAAATAATTACTATGTAATAACTGATAAAATTATTAAAAATTCAATAACAAAAAACCTATATTTCAAAATATACAAACCTATATATATACAAAAAACCTATATTTCAAAATGGGTCATTCCATGATTTGAAATGGAATGACCCATGTGTAGACAAGTGAAGTTTTAAACTTTCTTTATAACTTCTCTTGGAATTATGCTTCAGTTGACAAATGTACTGCATATATTAAAATGGACACACTGCAATTCAGGTACGCAAGTGGGCCAGTGTTAAACATATTGATTCTTAATAAATCCCAATATAGTGAATATTTTTTCCATTTGTTCCTCTATTCTCTGTGTAGCTGGTTCCATTGAACCAGTGTTTGATGTCAACACGCAGACACATTTGGAGAAAGACAAAACGGGTTAAATGGCTGAAAGAGCGAAAAGGAAAAGCAAGAGAATGAGAGTAGAAGAGGTAGAGTGGGGGTACTTTGGCCAGCATTTTGCTGGACTTCATCTCACGCTGAGCTCAACCTAATATTGAAAATGGAAGATTACAAATCATACTCATCTCTTTTTTTAGCTTTGCCATGGCCTCAGAACCAGGGGCTAGAACTTAGTGAAGGTCTCTAATATTTCAAAGCTGAACTGTAGTAAGGGGCTGTTCTGTGTAAAATGTCCTGAGGCTCATGGGTTTGGATAGTTGTTATTGATTTTATTTGGAGGGATGAGCTTCACGTAGAGAAGGTCTTCCCTCCAGCTAAATACAGCAGATTTAACAGGCTTTTTGAAAATTCTATTGGAAAAAATCAGCAAATAATCCCATAGTTATTAACGGCTCTGTGGGAAGAGTGCGATAGACAGATAGTGGAACTCGTACATTTTCACGCTATTCATGTCTTTTGTCAACTTAATAAATCTCTAAATCCTTAGACTTTCTACTTATTGCCCTCGATTTTTAAATAGGAGCTGAAATGAAAATGTCTGATATCCAAAAATATGATGGTAATGGAGCTCCCAGTTTTATACAGATGCAAGTGATGAACACACAATAAAAATGTACCTGTGGGTATGCATGCATGTAAGTATGTGTGTATGTATATAAACACGCGCACACACACACACAAATATATAAACAAACAAATAAATAAAGCTTTATATTCTGAAATCAGTTTATAAGGTCAACACCTGCAATGTTACATGTTGCGAAATTTTGTATTACTTGTTCTGAATGAACATGGTGTGGAGTACAAGAGCAGAGGGTTATACCTTCCTAAAATGAAGTAGGCATTCTTCCGGAAAGTTTTCCTTTGTCTTCGCGGCAATCTGCTTGCCGACCGTGCCGGCGCAGTGCGGCTTTCATGCGCTGAATTTCCCTGCATCCCGTTTGAGAGGGGCCATAAAGAATGCACTTAGATTCGGCTCAATATGAAGGCTTTGCAAGTTTTGACTTGTCTGAATTTCAGATGAGACTTTTTTGTGTTCTTGATTTTGTGTTTTCTAGGTTGAGGGGGGGAAAAAAAAATCTCCCCTGCCGTAAAATGAAATGCCACGGGTGTCGAATGCCATGGAGAAAGAAAATGTTACTGCGATCTTTGAGTGGAGTTAGCCATGTCTAATCGTCGCTGAAAATGAATAGCAGTTTTGTAAGCAGTTAAAAAGACTCCTGCTGATACAAAAGCCATCAAAGCGCCAGTTGGGTTTTTTCCCTCCTTTTTTGTTGCGGCATCCTCAGATTTAATAGAATGAGGCAAAATTTCCCAATTTGAACCCTTTAAACGTCATCTGTATTTTATAAATGTTAGAAATGAGAACACTTCTATAAAGTTTTTTCTTATTATTAAATTAGCCATGTTATTTCTGAAATCATCAGTGCCATCTAATCAGTTATAGTTATGACTTATGGTTAAGGTTAGGGCTGGGTAGGGGTTAAGCTCGTCATACTGGTATTAGTTTTCCCCATAGAAATGAATGGAGAGTCCCCACAAAGATATGATTACAAAGCAATGTGTATGTGGCTTAGGTAGTGCTAAATGACCCCCACAATGTAATAAAAACCTGTTGTTTCGACATTGTAGGGACTATTTTTCAGATCCCCACAAAGATGTGTGAATGCAATCAAAAAACTAAAAATGCCAAAAGTCTCTCATTTTGGTTGGTTACTTATGATTGAGGTTAGGGCTGGGTAGGGGTTAAGGTCGTCATGTTGGAATTCGAGTTGAATGGGGAGTCCCCACAAAGGTATAATTACAAACCTGTGTGTGTGTGTGTTTTTTTTTCTTTTTTTTCCTCTCCTGCAGGCTGTTTCCCAGTTACAGACTTAATCGGTTTCTGTCGCTGGCTTTCCACCTCCCCCTGTATTTAGCTCTGCTGACACGCACCCTTTTCCTGTCGTTTGGGGGGGGGCGCTGTGCTTCACAAAGCGGTAGCCTGGCTGAAATCAGGGGCACGCTTTAATCCTGTGACACGCTGCAAGGAGAGCTGAGCCGCTGCGTATGTCGGGAGGTGGGAGAACATGGCTCCATACCAGGAGCTTTGCTTGTACCTGGATTAGAGAGGGGGGGTTTGTAAAGGCTCTGTGCGGAGGAGGTCGGAAACCCCCCCCCCCCCATCTGCGGCACTGTTGAAGTTTCACAGTACAGTTTCTGTATTTTTTATAAAGTATGTGCTCATAGCTGTATAGTTAATATGAGCTCTTCGCACTATGTTTTGTGTTCCATAGGCAAACAGATGTTTGAAGGGGTTCACATTGAATAAGGTCAGATTACGGATATCGCACATCATTGATTCTCCTTGGAAGTCTAAAGAAAGTGAACCGTATTTTGGGTTTTTGTCAGCTTGTCTGTTTATTTTGAATTAAGAAAATGTCATTCCTATATTATTTGTGAAATGCCTGCAGAAATTATTGTATAAAAACAAAATATGTATCATGTAAAAACAGAAATAGTTTTTCTGGATTTGGTACATCACAAAACTATTTGGTTCCTGTTGTCAACCCTGACCTTTTAAAAGATAAAAAGAATTGAAGAATGTGGAATATGAATTTTTCACATAACCTTTGGGTGATCGGGTACTTTTGGCAGTGCGGGGACGCTTCCAGGCCGCTTCCAGGCCGCTCCTCTCCGCAGCCTTCATGTCGGGAGTAAGAAAACAGCTCACAGGCGTATTTTCTCTGTGGCTGTGCTCCGCTTAGCTGTGCTGCCTGCACTGATGAGTTTTACGGGACTTGTAAACGTCTTCAGTGGTGTGTGCCTCACAGTTGTTAAAATGTCACCCCCCCCCCAACCTGGGAGCAGAAAGTGTACTATAAAAGTTGTTTTGCCGTATGTTGAGAGCAGTTTGGTAAATCTGCCCCTCTCTCTTGTGCCCGATACCCCTCATCACTTTTATTTATGAGAGTTCAGACTCGGATTCTTTAAGAGTGATGCCATTTGCCCCATCCCCCCCCCTGCAGTGTACTAAGTAGTTATTTATCAAATTGTGTGGCAATTGAATTCTCTGCATTTTTTTCCCCCAAGTCAACCTTCCTAATGAAGAGAAGTTGGCTGAATCTCCAGCTGTAGGAAGCATTAGGCAGTTTTACAAAAATGAATCAAGCTGACACCATCTACACAACAGGTCGCCTGGTCGTGCTGTGTACAGTCCATACAGGAAGGGGAATGACACACGACAGGAAGTCATTGTTTTAAGTGCTGCCCAGTGAGGAAAAATACGCAGTCTTAATACACACATCACTGACAACCTGCTGGTGCACCGTTTTCTCTATATTACACAATAGAGTTGAGTTATAAACTCTTTGTTTTTAACCAGAGGTGCACATTTCGGGTCTGAACCTGAAATGTCCACCTCTGGTTAAAACAAAGAGTTTGTACTATACTATAGTAAAGGTCCAGAGCAAGATTTTCTGTGAACCAACGAGCTGAGTATAACGATACAATCACAGGGTACTCAACTGGTTACTTGAAACACAATCCTTGTCTGGATTTTTACTTTGTGGGCCTGAAATGTCCACCTCTGGTTATAACCGAAGGGTTAATTTATTGCATGAACATAAAAATGAATCTGATACATCAAGCAGAATGGAAGTGCTTTCATTCCACAAACTTCCTAAGTTATGTGTTATGAAATTCCCAGTAGAGGTTTGGGTTGCAAGCTCTTGCTGGTTCCTTTGGCTTGTTGTGTAATGCACATTTTTCCATTAAGGTTACAGGGCAGTCTCTAGATATTTCAGAAATGTTCAATGTGGACGTAAGGTCATATCTACCCCTCATACTTGTGGTTTTAGAAGACATTGCAGGAATCCAAGGACTTGAGTGAAAAGGTACCTTGGTTGAATTCAGTTTGGAATCCACCTGCCTTCAGGAGGACAAGACATGCTTCAGATCTTTGGTAGCCTATCTGTCTGTCTGCTGTTGGCATCAAAGCACTCTGGAATAGGTTTTTATCAGTGCTGAGTTTTAGCTGGGTTTGAGATGCTGTGCAAGCAGCCATAAAAGTAGGACTAAGCTGAAAATCTTGGCATGTCCTGTATTTTTGAAAATCCTGGTTTTGAGTTTTGGGCCGCTGTCATTCATAGTTTATGCTTGTCAGTCTGATACTTTTATGGCATTTGATATAGGCATGGACCCTTCGACCTCTCTTTCAGCCTAGAGATTACTCTTATTTTGACTGCTTATTGGCTACTCTGTTCCCTCAAATCCAGTCCCCCTATCCTGTCAATTGGTCATCAGTCAACTAACATTAAAAGCATCTTTAACTGAGGGCACCATTCTACAGCACCATCTCCCCAGGGCAGTGCGACACAGCCTTTGTTTTTCATTTGGAGCAGAACTGCAATTTATTTGATTACAAATTATTACCAGAATATACCACCAGGCTAAGCTGGACAAGAAATATGGATGCATGTTTTTCATATTTGTGCAATGATGTATTGCAAAATACTGTGTTCCAAAAGATTTAATCTGAGTGAAGTATTTTAAACAAATATTTCAAGAACTACTTCCCATCTGATGGAAGTTGAAGATGTTAACTTTTTGTAAGCAGTTTTTAGTTGGGTGTTCATTAAATATGAAGAATGTATAAATATTTAAGTGCTTCTTTCATTTTATGAAATGGGGAATGGTTTATGAAGAAAGTTGTTATACAGTGGCAAGTGGATGAGAGCAGCCATCAGTGGTGCTGTTGGCTGAATGTGGCCAGCACCCACATAAGGTCATGTCCACATCCTGAAATTCTATAAATAGGTATTACAGCATGCTGGCCTCTGTGGACCTTTTTGTTGTCACGTTTCCTTGTATGTCATTTTTTAATACTTTTTTGTATTCTCTGTGTCGGATGTGTCCTGTGTTGTGGATGTTCGAGCAGCTGGCCTGCCTGCAATGGTTTCCTTTACCTTCTGTGCTTGTCAGGTTATTAATATTGATGGGACGGGCAGGAAGACGCTACTGGAAGACAAGCTTCCTCACATCTTTGGCTTCACTCTGCTGGGAGACTACATCTACTGGACGGACTGGCAAAGGCGCAGCATCGAGAGGGTGCACAAGACCGAAGCTGTCCGCGAGATGATCATCGACCAGCTGCCGGACCTTATGGGCCTCAAGGCTACAAGGGTCACCGAGACGTTTGGTAATGGAGAACTTCTCCTTCATATTCATTTAAGCACTCGTGCTTTCCAAGATTGCTAATTGTTGGTAAGGTGACTTCTCAGAAATAACTTGGTTAGTAAGGTATGATGGTGGGTGGCTCAGCAGGTTAGGACCCTGTGTCCGTCATCAGAATGTTGTTGGTTTGAATCCCTTAAACCCAATTGTGCCAGTGACACTGTCTGACCCTGCTCACTGATCTTAAATTGTATGATGTTTTTACATTTACAGTTAAATAAATAAATGTAAATGTGCTAAGTACTAAAAGTATTGTATGTATAACTGTAACAGTGTGAATGGTGGCTGTCAGTCAGCTGATACCAGTGCGACGCTCACGTCTGCAGGGACCAACGCCTGCGCCACAGACAACGGCGGCTGCAGCCACCTGTGCCTCCACAGGCCTCAGGGGCTCGTCTGCGCCTGCCCCATGGGGCTGGAGCTGCTCAGCGACCTGCACTCCTGCGTGGTGCCCGAGGCCTTCCTGCTCTTCACCAGCCGAGCCGACATCCGCAGCATCTCGCTGGGGACCAAAGGCAACGACGTGGCCATCCCCCTCTCGGGCGTCAAGGAGGCCTCCGCCTTGGACTTCGATGTCTCTGAGAACAGGATCTACTGGACGGACGTCAGTGCTAAGGTCTTGCCTGAGAGCAGTTTAATCCCTAGATTTGCCGGCGATCTTTAATTATGACCTGAATTATTACTGGAAACCGTAATCTCCAAGTATAACAAGTGCCAGTATAGTGCTTTTGAATCTCTAGCACCTTGTGACTCGTGTTCTTCCTCATGCAGACCATCAGCCGAGCTTTCATGAATGGCAGCTTGGTAGAGCATGTGATCGAGTTTGGCCTGGACTACCCTGAGGGCATGGCAGTGGACTGGATGGGACGCAACCTGTACTGGGCTGACACCGGGACCAATCGCATCGAGGTGGCCCGTCTGGATGGCCAGTACCGACAGGTGCTGGTGTGTAAGGACTTGGACAACCCCCGATCTCTGGCCCTGGACCCTGCTAATGGGTGAGAGGGATGAATGAGCTGCTCCCGGTCTTTGCCAATTACTTTTTGGATATTGATGTATTTATCGTTCTATTCCAGTTACAATGTTGAAAGAATGCATACAGAATGAGGCACCTTTCCCTCCAGTTATTCATTTGTTCGAAGGATGTTTGTTTGTTCTGGGATCTCTCATGTTCCCTCACCATTTTGCCATGTGCATTCTGCACCCTGCCCCCCCCCCCCCCCCCCCACTGTTCTGCCTCCGCCTCTGGCAGCAGGCTTATGCAGTGAGCGTGTGCCCCTCCGGGCTCCTGTCTGAGCCTGGCAGGCAGTAACTCATTGGGGTTCCACGGACTCTGCCAGTGCAGGGCCTCCCTATCTCAACCTTGTCAGTTTGCCCTCCCACTTTGGCAAAATGTTACATTTTGTTTTGCAAATAAAGGCTCCTGGTCACAATGACTAATAACAACCCAGGCCAGGATGTGACAACAGGGCGGTGTGCCGTGAGAGCATTGACAAAACCCATGGCCTGAATATTCACGCGATAAACACCCAGGATATAAGAATACAGAGCATTATTGATTCCTGTGGGGTGCAATTTATTCAACAGCAAAAAAGAAGTTATACAAAGGATAATGTATGTAAAAATGGACACATATGTCAAATGAAAATAATTAAGAAATAAAAAAGAGACATAATGCGAAATGGCATTTTATTCTTCCGCACTGAATTCCCTCTTAGACAGCACCGTAAGCAGGGAGCCGTCTGTGTAAATGAACCGCAAGCCACTGTGTTCATAGATGTTTGCCATTTCGGGGTGGCATTGCATGTCATTCTACAGAGAACCCTCTTCTGACGTTGCAGTCAGCCCGTGTTTCAGCTGCCCTATAAGGTATAGTTAGTTCACAGAGGCTGTCTCCTCTCCTCCTGTCTGCTGTCAGTGTTCCACTGATTTGGAAATGCCTGTTTTTTGGTGGAGCGGTCTAATTGGTTCCAGAGAAGTGAAACTTGTTTAGCCACCATAACGTCACGCGTGTAGATGTGACTCACTGTTTACATGCCTGGATGTTTCTTCTCCAAAGCTACATGTACTGGACAGAGTGGGGTGGAAAGCCCCGGATCAAGCGAGCCTACATGGATGGCAGCAATATCGCCACCCTGGTGGACAAGCTGGGTAGAGCCAATGGCCTCACTATTGACTATGTCGATCAGAGGCTCTATTGGACGGACCTGGACACGTGCATGATCGAGTCCTCCAACATGCTAGGTAAAACATCCCCTTTTTCCTCTTTGGGCTTTTACTGCAGCGCAGACATTTCTCAGTTGTACATTTGCCAATTCAATCAGTGTGTCTTTCTAAATTAATGAGAACTGCTTAGGGCATCAAGGGAACAGCCAGACTAAACATTTTTATAGCTTGTTAAACTTCCCACGCATGCACACATTAAAAATGTGCCTTTTTTTGAGTTGTGTGCTAAATATGCATTCTGCGCTGTAGCCATTGTGGATATGGAAACTGCATTTCCTTCCCCGCCGCTGCTTTCAGTAAGTGAAGCTGTGTAGTGTCACGACTTTAAACATCATTTGTCATACAGAGGATCATCCCTTTCCACCTGTTGATTAAATATAATATGATGTAATGTAAGGTAATGTAATGAAGACGTGCACTGCATGTGTTTGCATGTATCTTTAATGGAAACTATGGTTTCATCCTCAGGCCAGGAGAGGGAGCTCGTCGCTGACGACCTGCCACACCCTTTTGGACTGACCCAGTACCGGGACTACATCTACTGGACGGACTGGAACCTGCGCAGTATCGAGCGGGCGGACAAGCGCAGCGGGCTGAACCGCACGCTGATCCGTGGCCAGCTGGAGTACGTGATGGACATCCTGGTGTTCCATGCGTCGCGGCAGGATGGCTGGAACGAGTGCTCTCAGGACAACGGCCACTGCAGCCACCTGTGCCTGGCCACTCCTGAGGGCGCACGCTGCCGCTGTGCGTCCCACTACACCCTAGAGGCCAACACCAGGAACTGCAGCTGTGAGTCATTCTTATATTCCAAAGACTTATGGGAGAAATTTGGTGTTTTAGTGTTTCTAAATTGCTATTTCTGTGTATATATATGTGCACTACAATGAACTGGGATCCCATTAATGATGTTCCCCAGTCTCATGTCCAAGGTGTACTGGACAGAGTTCCTGTTTAGCATGAGCCTGGATTGGATTGGATTGGATTGGATGAGAGGATGGATGGATATAACGTTTTCTGCTTTACCTTGAATTACATTTAACATGTTTCACTAGTATTCATAGCTAGAGCGAAATGGCACGTCACTACAAAGTCAAGAATGCAGGCTTCGTTAGTGTTGATGAGTTCTGGTGTCAACAGTTGAATTGCAGTGGGTGTGATGTAGTCTCTCATCACCCATACCTGCCCATATGCAGTGAGCATAAGCAGCAGGCCTGCAGCAGGCCTGCAGCACCCTGAATGCATGAACAGGCTTATTGTTCCAGATTTCAGGCAGAGCAGAGGGGAAAAGGAGAGACAATGTGGAGAGAGAGAAGCTGCGATGAAGGCTTTCACCACATCTGTCTCTGATGGCAACATCCACATCCCTTTATTTGCGAATCAAAGGGAAAAGCCAAATATTTTGTCCTGTCTAAGACTTGCTCATGTGAGGAGGACCTGTGTGTGATCCTGCGTGAGTGAGATCAGTTCAGGGATGGCAGAGGAGTTCTTTGAGATGATCTGCTGTGACGGTACTCTGTCAAACCCCATCTTAATGGCATATTTAGCAGGTTTTCAGAATGAGAACTGAAAAGCATGAAGCACCGTGTTCCTCAGCAGCTGTGCGGCATGAGTAAAACACTGGCCTGGCCCCTCAAAAGAGCTGCTATTCATTTCAAGCTGGAGCTGTTGTAAGCAACATAACATAACAGTGTTAACAAGTTTTATGATTATTATTGTTATCAGCATGTTGTGTGTAAAAACTCCTATGGCCTTGCTGTGGTAAATTTATTGCTTTGTAAGTGAGAACAGAAACTTCATTTTATTTTATTTTTTTTAAGCAATCACTAATGCCCTCAGATGGGGTAAAAGGGTTAAATCAAGTTGTGCTGAACTCTGCAGTGAGGCACATCTGGCGGGCTTCTTCCATCGAATGCCGCCTGTGACTCACCACATTGAATCTTGGCAACCCCACCTAACATAATGAAACCTGACTTTAAAGCAGTTTTTATAGCCAGCCGGCTGTACCAAAGCCAGGCTCTGCATTCACTCTCGCCATGTCCCAAGGTATAAAACCCAATCCGTTTTTCATCCGCTCATTTGTTTTTCTAAATAAAAAAAAAACACGTTTTTCAAAACCGAAATGAGAAAACGACACTAAACACTAAAACGAGGGAATGAATTAGTTCAGTAAAGCATCCTGGCTCTCAATATTCTACATAAGTGCTGCTGGCTATTAAGTGTTTGTAGGTCATTCCAACCTACCTAGGGTTGCCACTTCCAAACTGAGACTTCCGTCACGATGAAGCATAAAGTATGAGTTTTGAGAATGATTGGTATATTTGAGAATGTAACAACAAGATAATATGTAGAGCAACACAAACAACAGGCAGAATGATACAGCAGGATTACAAGAAAAACCACCCAGACAAACATCACATCAAGACGATATTGATAATAACACAGCCAGACGACACGTTAGGATAACACACATGACATAGTCAAACAACAAGAAGGACGACACATCATGTGCTGACGACAGAAGTACAGTCTAAAGTTGAACTGACAGACAAATGTTTTGTCAGGTGCAAAATCAGCATAGACAATATAATTGTCAAAATGGTATTGTCACGGCTGAAGTTGAGTTCAGAGTTGAATAGACACAGATAAATGTATTAGATCTTCAGTTGACATCAATGGTGCACATATCTACATATTTGGCACAGATGGAATCCCATAAGGTATGACTTTAGGCAGATTGACAGGCTCCCTGTCAACGACAAGCATGTGATAATCAGCCGTTACATACCCATTCCGTTTTCAGTGTCACTAAAGTTGTAGTGTTTTTGTATTTGCTGGTGTGTTTTTCCATTTGCTGGTGTGTGTTTGTATTTAATGGCATGTTTTTGTATTTGCTGGTGTATTTTCGTATTTGCTCGTGTGTTCTGCCCTTCAGGGCTTCTGTAGTTCGTGTTTGAAGGAAAAATACCAGTCTGGAGCAGATACTAAATAGGGGTTCTGGAATTGTGTCCGGGGAACTACAATCAAGTCGAGTTCCTGCAGTGTGAACGTGAAGAAAGTCCCTGGTTCCGGAAAAAGGCTCTGCTTTCTGAAAAAAATTCTGAAGTGTGAAAGAGCTTACAGGAAAATGGGCCCACGTTTCAAAATATCATGGGAATGACTTAATAAAATGTGACCACGATTTGACAAGTTTACTGCGGAAAACGCTTTAGTTAAGTCCAGGGGTAACGCCTCTGGTGTCCAGATAAAACCAATAACTGTTTACTTGACGAGGCACAAATACTTAGTAATAACTCAGTTACTACTAATGTACAAATCCTGAACAAATATAGTCACTACTTGAGAAACCAGATGCAACACAACTCATTAATGATGAGATCAGTATTTCACTTGTGTTATTCATTACTTGTGCCTTCAGTAGTTCAGAAAGGTTTACAGAATTAACAGATATAGTAACAAATATAGCAATTGCTTGACAAAACATGTCCATCCATCCATCATTGTAACTGCTTATTTCCCACTGGGGTCGCGGGGGGCCCAGAGCCTATCCCAAAGAACAATGGGCGCAGGCAGGAACCAACCCTGGGGGGGCGGCAACACACCGCAGGGCACCAACACACCGCAGGGCACACACACTCATACAACTGCAGGGCCAGTTTAGACATGCCAATCAGCCTACTCTGCACACCTTTGGGCTGTGGGAGGAAACCACAGCCCCCGGCGAAAACCCACGCGAACACGGGGAGAACGTGCAAACTCCACACAGAAAGGACCCGGAATCAAATCCAGGACTTACCCACTGCGCCAACATGCCGCCCCACAGATCGTCACGATTCGTGAATGATGAATTAACATGAGATCAGTATGTAACTAAGACTTAGTTTGTGGTTAATTATACATAAGTAATGATATAATAAAATATCATTTGTGCACCATCAAATAAAATTTAAATTACCAAAAAACAAAACAGAATGTGAACGCTTGTTATGTTTTTTTTCCATTTCTGATTTGAGTACAAAATTCTGAACTGGAAAATGAGTCGTTATCTGTTTTATCAGTTTGGTTTTGGAAACAAATACTGGTTGTAGTCAACTAATGACCTATGCAACTTATGACCTATGTGGCTTACGACTGGTCGACTTTACGGTCATATATGTCTGAGAAGCAGTTTAATTCATTCCTTATTTTCTATCGTATATGCAGTCTGAAGTTACATGAAAATAGATGTTGACTTTTCTCCATCCAGCATGGAAATGGTTGATTCAGTAGGGGTGTGTGAACCTGCCCTTCTCTCTCTCCTTCCCCAAACTCAGCTCCTTCCAGCTTCCTCCTCTTCAGTCAGAGAGCATCCATCAGCCGCATGGTGCTGGGGGAGCAGACCCCCGACATCATCCTGCCCATCCACGTCGTGCGGAACGTCCGGGTCATCCGCTACGACCCCGTCGAGCGTGCTGTGTACTGGGTGGATGGCAGACAGAACATCAGGAGGGCTCGTGACGATGGCTCTGAGGTCTGGACCGAACTGATGTCTCCAAGCAGATTTATGACTGACATGTATCAGAAATTTGTTTAGTGTCATGTATTAATGGTGAGATTTCTGATATGAACAAATGACTGGTCTGTTCTGCTCTCTCGATACCACATCATAATGTCTTCCTTGTCTCCCTTCCTGGTCTCATCAGTCATTTGTGGTGCTGTCAAACGCACCCAGTCACCAGCAAGTCCCAGAGAGGCAGCCCCATGACCTGAGCTTGGACCCCTACAGCCGCACAGTCTTCTGGACCTGCGAGGTCACCAACACCATCAACATCGAGCGGCTGGATGGAGTCTCTGTGGGAGTTGTACTGAGGGATGAGCAGGACAAGCCCAGGGCCATCGTGGTCAATGCAGAGAAAGGGTAGGGTGGGCTCGGGGGGGGGGCATGCTCATGATCATGCTCACCTTGTTGTGAACGAAGGCATATCCAGGCATATTTCATGGAAATGAAGAAAGCTGACACGTTTATCCACACCAATATATTTTTTAATCATTATATCCAATATTTCACTGGTCCATGACTTGTTTAAGGGTACCACATGAAGGTCTCTGTTGACACTTGTTGTTGTTGGCATATTGTTGTTGTTGTTGTTGTTGTTGTTGTTGTTGTTGGTGATTGTTTGTTTACATATTGGTGGATTGGATGAGATACGATACCTGACCTCACATGTTAGATTGTCTCCCATTTCAGGGGAAACACTGCAGTGTTGTAGCTGACAGCACAGGCTGAGTCTCTGCTTCCTCGCTCCATGTGTGCAGCAGATGGCCATCTGCGGTCATGCTCTGTTTCCCTCACTCATACATGAGCGTAATCTGTATTTTGGCTACCTCCCCTCTAACTGCGTGCCCGTTATTAGTGTGCATGCCGTCTCCGTTTGCCTACTGTTGATAAAATCATGTCTCTTCCTTTACATCGGGCACAGAGAATTTAGTCTTTCCTTTCAGCTAGCGGACACATTCCTTGCATGCAAAGTCATTGTCTGTGCAATATATATATATTGAAAAAATTGCCTGCATCCTGGGGTTCCTAAGTGCTTACTAGTGTACTTGTGTGGCATTCAGCATGTTCTACATCCTTTAAATAACTACAAAACTTTAGTTTTTATTTAATAAGGATCTGCCTGTAGATCATAGTATCCATCCATCCATCCAACCAACCATCCAACCATCCTTAACCAAAACTTAACAAATCTGGTAGCATATTTAAGGCTTTCATGAAACTCATAAATGTCATACTAATGCCCTCCTTTCATTGTAATAACAGCATTCCAGTTCATTCTATGGGTTCCTGATCTATGCACTGTAATACAATGTCTACAGGCTCAGGCCCAGAATTAAAGGTCAATGCTGAATTATTGAATTGCTTATCTTGGATGCAAAACCCATTCTCAGTGACAGCAGTCGTGATGAGGTCAATTGCCTGCATCAACTCACTAAAACACACAGATAATGACTTTTTCAGGGATAGTTAAGAGGATTACTTTGAGAAGCAACCTAAGCAGAAGTTGGGTAAACCACTTTTTTTTTCTTCTGGTAAATGTCTTATAGTTGGTATTCAACAAATATATCATGTCATTACTACAATATATTATCTACACACTAAAAACTGAAAATGTGTAGGAGGAATAAAATAAGTATTAAGTTCTAGGCATTACCACTCATAGAGGAGAAAACCGAACGGCAAACGGATGAAAATGCATTTTTGTGGTGCCTCCATTGCATTACATTTAGTCATATTTTATGTAAGTAGCCAAGAATTAATTCTCTAGTGAGATAAGAACAATGTCCTGCAGAATGACTACATAAATTTGTTCCGATCCATACTGAAGTGTTTTTCCTTATGGTTTAATTTCCAGTTTTCGGTCAAATTATGAATTTACTGGGACAGGGTCTAGGGATTAAGTACTGTGAAATCCCCCCCCACACTCACACTAGAATCTGTACTCCTTTGTCTCTCAGATATATGTATTTCACGACGATGCAAGATCGCTCTGCCAAAATTGAGCGGGCCTCACTGGACGGAACAGAGCGCGAGTCTCTGTTCACGACAGGCCTGATTCGCCCTGTGGCCCTCGCTCTGGACAACCGACTGGGCAAGCTGTTCTGGGTGGACGCGGTCCTCCGACGCATCGAGAGCAGTGACTTCTCTGGTGAGTGACAGTGTGTGCGCACTGACCCGGCCTCTCGGCTCCAACCGCTCCATGTATGTTTGATTACGATCAGGAAATGTCCGCCCTCAAAGTGAGAACCTTGCCATTACACACCACCAGTGGAAGATATGAAGCACTTGTGCAAGCTGTTTTAGCTCTGAACAGGATTTTAATATCTCAAGCCAATAGCAGATCCCAAAGATTGAGAGCCAGCCCCTGGAGAACCCAATGCTGCAGAATCTAAAACGGCATTATCCAACGCTGGAGAGTCTAAAATGGCGTTACCCAATACTGGAGAGCCAGCCCACAGAGACCTCAATACTGTACAGTCTAGCACAATATACCCCAACACTGGAGAACCAACCCCTAGAAAACCAAAATACTGTACAGCCTAGCACATTATTACCAAATACTATACAGCCTAACTCAGAAGAACCCAACACTGGAGAGAACCCAATAATGTACAGCCTAACACAGTATTAGACAACAACTGAGTCAAAGTCTCAAAGTCAAAGATATTTTATTGTCAATTCACATTATATGTGCTAGACATAGATGAGAACCGAAATGCCGTTTCTCGCTCACTGGTGTGCAGACCCTCCAATTACACAATTACAGACATTCTATACAAAAAGACAGATAACAAGACACAGGACAAACTGACAAGGCCAGAGACATATCGACAAGTGCAGATGGTACAAAGTGCAAATGGTAACAATAAATATTAATGATAAATAACAAATAAACAAACAATAAATATCTGAACCCCTGGAGAACCTAATGAAGTTATGAGTAATCTTTTTAATTAGTAACACAGCTGTTTGTCTATACATTTATGGGTAGTGCTTGTTTATGTAAATTCATGTCTGTTTACACAAATTTAAAGAAGGATGGATTTAAAAGCAAAAGGATGACACTTCCTAAGCTGCTGTAATATTCCATAGGAACACTTAATCTATATGTATTCCCTGGATACATTGTCTGGGTGATGAATTCTCAAACTTTGAGAGGGATCACCCCAGAATTGAACCAGCGCTGCATAGTGATAGCAAAGAAAAAGACCGTATTTGACAGATCTTTTTCAAACTGTGCAGGCACATTGTATGGGTGAAGATCTGAAAGTAGTCAAATTCTGAAGCGCTGCAGAACACGCTTGATATTGTGAACAGGATAACTATTGGACCTTATTACTTTTATTTACTTTATTTGATCTTTGATGGCTCAAATTATGTCTTCAGAAAAACATTATCTGAATGAAAATCTACACCTGGCACTCCCCAAATTGAAGCAGCAGCACTAGGTGGCAGCAGAGGGCGGAAAGGGAGGCTGTAGCAGCCATCTTGTGAACACTGTAAATCTGAAAGTATGACGTCTTTCAAACTTCCCAGGAACATTGTACAGGACCAGTGGTTCCAGGTGGCTAAATGTATTGTGGGGAATTTATCATGGGGGAATTTAAGTGTGTCACTTAGCTCTAGCCCTAGCACATGAAAGAACAGGCGCATTTTGATCCAACCAGTACTTCTACAAAATGTAGAGGTTGGGGGGGGCGGGTGGGAGGACTAATGATTAGATGGGGTAGGAGGTGACAGGGCTGTCTGGGGTATACATTGTTTCCATGCCAACGGCATCTTATATAGTTTAATACGGGAATGACCAGGTGTGTGGTTATAGCACTTGCACGGCGTGCTCAGCCTTGGCTGACCCCCCCCCCCCCCTCCCCCCTCCCACAGGAGCTAATCGCATCACGCTGCAGGATGGCAACATTTTGCACCCGGTGGGCTTGACGGTATTGGGAGAGCACCTCTTCTGGATCGACAGGCAGCAGCAGATGATCGAGCGTGTGGAGAAGGTCACAGGGGAGAAGAGGACCCGCGTCCAGGGCCGCCTGATGTACCTGACCGGCATACATGCTGTGGAGGACATGAACCCAGAAGAGCTTGGTACGATGGCCATTCTCTCGCTAATTGAGGCCTATTTTGCAAACAACAGCATGTCAACACAGTACTGGAAATATGATACGCTCTTGGTAACAGGGCTCAATGTAATTTGTAACTTGAGTGAAGCGTTATGTCACATTTCTTGCCACCTCCTGCAGCATCACATCCTTGTTCCCGTGGCAATGGTGGCTGCTCTCACATCTGCATAGCCAAGGGAGATGGAACGCCGCGGTGCTCCTGCCCTATGCATCTGGTGCTACTACAGGACCTGCTCACCTGTGGAGGTAGGCAGAGTGTTTGGGACCCTCAGACCAAATAATCAAAAACCTTGAATACCTGGTGCAGGTGTGTTGAGGGCTGAGAGGGAGCAAAAACGTGGACTGGCCACGTTGAGAAAGACTGTGGGCCTAGTACATTCCTGTTAATATGATACTGCGTCGGTTCCACCAACACAGAGCCAGTGAGGGTACTGGTGCCAGTGCTGGGGGGTTCTTGATTGGTGCTTTTTGAGAACCTGCCCACAATTCCACTGGTTTAAAAAAGAATGGAGCGGAAATGTTACACAGGCGGAAGTGAGAGTAAAGGATTGTATATATTCCATTTTTTGGATTTATTTTGATGTTTCGTTATACGTTTATACATTTTTCTAAGACACCAAACCGAAACGAAAAGTTTTCAGAGTATGACTCGTTGGGCTCTGTCTCTATTGCTTGTATCCACTTTTGTCTCCTTAAAGCAGGGGTGGCCAATGTTCATCCGCAAAGGGCCACTGTGTGTGCGGGTTTTCGCTGCAGCTCCCTAATTAGATTATTAATTAGATGACTGATTGGCTGAAGAATCCTCATACCTGGGTTTGATCAGCTGACCTAAAGGTTACCCCAAAAACCTGCATACACACCGGCCCTTTGCGGATAAGATGGCTACCGCTGCCTTAAAGGTTCCCCGTCTGTCTGTGTGTGAGTGAGTTTATTTATTTCCACTCCTTGTTTTATCCCGATCCTTTTAAGGGTCGTGCAAAGAGTCTGCTAAAAAGTGACCTTTGGTATCCACCTCATGATCTCTTCACTTCTACTCAAGCACCACCATATTTTATATATTCGACCCGCGACAGCACCGGTACCAGCAATATTGGACAAAACAATATCAGTTATAGATTGAAGTTTCCAGGTAGATTTGGACGTGATAACTTGTCTCACTTTCACTGACGTTACGGTTCCAAATTCTGAGGCTAGCTTTTCTGTGGTGCCATATTGGAGTCTTTTTTTTCTGGACCAGGGCCAGTGTTTTGCAGTGGAAACACACAAAATTAGTTAGTATTGGGAAGAAGTCCTTTACCAGCTCCTACACTGCATTGGTGGAAATAAGGCATATAGGCCTAAGCGATAAAAGTGATTCTGACTAACATCTCCTAACTGCAACTTTCATGCACACAGAAAGCCCCCCTCCCTAACCCTGCCTCCTCCCCCCCTCCAGAGCCCCCCACCTGCTCCCCGGAGCAGTTCACCTGCGCCACCGGTGAGATCGACTGCATCCCCAAGGCGTGGCGCTGTGACGGCTTTGCCGAGTGCGACGACCAGAGCGATGAGGAAAGCTGCCCGATCTGCACCACCTTGCAGTTCCAGTGTGACCGCGGCCAGTGCGTTGAGGCCCATCTGCGCTGTAACAGCGAGGCCGACTGTGCAGACAGCTCCGACGAGCAGGACTGTGATGGTATGGGTGCTTCTGCTCTGATCTCACAGGTGTCCATGATACGCAGTTAATGTTTTAAATGCAAGTCAAAATGGCAAGAATTACTTTAGTTGTGCCCTTTTTATGGATACATTTCACCACTGCCAACCCCAACCATCCCCTTGGCAAGTGTCTCAGAGGTTGGACTATTATTGCAGTCGGCAATATTACACAAGAATATGTTATAGGTCAAAATTTCCATACTGAGGCACCAGTAGTTAGCCTAAGTGAAAGTGGTCAGTCAAACAGCATTTCCTTATAAATGTGTTTGTCTTTTCTGTACAGTACATTACTTGTTGTTTTTAACAATTTAAACTGGCTTGTTCATCCTGTTTATTTTTATTATTGAGATATTTTGAGATATTATTGATTCTTTGTATTCCACATGGTCATTTGTGATTTTTTTTTTTTTTTTTTTTCAGTGAAGTGAATTTATGTTATCAAACTGAATCATGGTAGAAATTAAAGATTTGCAATACATCTAATCATTCCATAAACAACCGTAATATAATTGCCTTGGGGCCAATGATTTACATCCCAATGACATATGATTACATTCATCATACTTTTGGTACATTGATTTTTTATTTTTTTTTGTAACTTTTTTCCCCTTACATTTCCTAGTTTATTTACTACTAGGATAAGCTTATTTTGTGTTTAGGTTAGCTTGTGGGCTGCTGATGCTGACATGTTGAATGCCTCTCCCTCGCAGTCATCTGCCCTCCAAACCAGTTTCGCTGTGGGAACGGCCAGTGCATAGAGAAAAGGCAGCAGTGTGACTCTTACACTGACTGCATGGACAGCTCCGACGAGCTCTTCTGTGGTGAGTTCAGGCCACATCCGTCTTTCCTGCCCACATTTGCAGGCCTGCAGTGTTCAGTGCTATGTCTCTTTTTAGTGTTGCTTTTATGACTGGAACCTGTGGCAGATGCACACTGTCTGCTTCCTCCTTGTAGACATCCTCAAACCCATACCTAACGACACCCCAGCTGACTCCAGCACCATGTGGCCCGTCGTTGGCATCATACTGTCGGTCGTTGTGATGGGTGGCATGTACTTTGTGTGCCAGCGTTTGGTGTGCCGCTGGTACAAAGGGCCCAGCAGGGCCTTCCCGCACGACTACATCAGCGGGACGCCACACGTGCCCCTGAACTTCGTTGACCCCGTCAGCTCACAGCACGGCAACTTCACGGGTAAGACCTCCACACTGGCCCCCTGATTCCGTGCTGTAGACCTGGCAGCCTGGGGGGTGCCGTCATTCACCTGCTGCTGTGTGCTGGGACAGGCATCTCCTGCGGAAAGTCCATGATGGGCTCCGTGAGCCTGATGGGAAGCAGCAACAGTGGGGCACCGCTCTATGACCGGACTCACGTCACTGGGGCTTCCTCCAGCAGCTCCTCCAGCTCCAAGGCGCCATTTTACCCCCAGGTACCTAACTGTGCACTACTGCCATCTCTAGCAGACTCTGTTGTCAAGGTGTAGCTGTTTTTAACAATATTTATTATGTCTCATTCCTCAGATACTCAACCCACCTCCGTCCCCAGCCACTGACCGTTCCTTGTACAATGCTGAGATCTTCTACTCCTCCAACAGCCCCTCCACCACCAGGTCCTACAGGTACAATACCTCTTTCCACTAGCCCTTCCTCATTTGGCCTGAACAATATGCTTGTTCAGTATAAATCCCACAAGAAATGTGAAAAATTTGAACTGCAGTCCTCAGTAGGACTCATGGGACTTGAAAAGCCCTTGTATTATAGCCAAATGTGAGCTCCATAGGAGGGATTGTGGGAAATTAATACCCCACATAGTTGAATATAGGATTTAGGGAAATATATCCTCCCCAGTCTTTCAGTATAGTTTTGCCAAGTGGATCTGTCAGAAATTGGATCTATCTTTGCAATGCCCGGAGATATAAACTTTCTTTACAACAATATGTCTCCACTTTAATAGAGAGAAGGATTTTTTTTTATATATTTAAATAGTTGGCTACTAACTAGTCATTTGTCATTGATAATTTTCTTGAAAAATAAAGAAGGAACAGAAGATATTAATTTTACTTAGTCAGTCATTTTTGGTGAGTCTGAAGATATCTGTTTCACTTCCTTCCGTCTGCCCCCCCCCCCCTTTCCTGGGCCCTTTTCACCTCAGGCCTTACCCGGTGCGGGGAATGGCGCCCCCTACCACCCCCTGCAGCACTGATGTGTGCGACAGTGACTACACCACCAGCCGCTGGAAAAGCAACAAATACTACATAGACCTGAACTGGGATTCTGACCCCTACCCACCTCCCCCGACCCCTCGCAGCCAGTACCTGTCTGCAGAGGAGAGTTGCCCCCCCTCCCCTTCCACCGAGCACAGCTACTTCCATCTGAGTCCCCCGCCCCCGTCACCCTGCACTGACTCTTCGTGACCCTGGGAAACCAGCACGTTTGTAAATACCTTTAAATATGAACAAATAAGATTATTCTATTTTATTAGTTTCCAGTAATGGAATCTCAGTAATCTCTTTCTATGGGGATGGGAGGGATTAACATTTGTGAAATTCAGGCCAAAAGAAATGTTTGTACAGCTGTAATGTATAATTTTTTTTTGAAAACATGATATCATTGAATCTGTGTTAAAACTGTAGGCCCTGCCTTAAAACAGGCTCCTTGGTGACGACTACGGTTAAGGCTCTAGGAAATGATTTTAAGACCTCTGGGTTACATGGAGCTACATTCATATGTAGTGAACTACACTAGTTTGTAAAGTGCTGTAACCACTGATTCGTGGCCAGATTTCTGAATGAAACCTGTTATGAGCAGCCAACTCATAATGCTGCTTCTACCCAAAGCAGTTTGAACAGAAGTTATGGGATGTATTGAGTGTGGAGTTTCTTTGGTAACACTTTACTTGAAGGGGCACAAGTAACTTAGTAACTCAGTTACTACTCAACTATTAATCATGAACAAATACAGTAACTGCATGAAATACATTAACCGTTATGATTTATTAATGAAGCATGGGATCACTAACCATTAGTTACTGGTTAATTCATTAAGTAAGAATGTACTACATTTTCTGTGCCTCCTCAACTAAAGTGTTGCCATTTTTCCTTATCTGTGAATATTAAGTATTCACAAACTGATTGTTCAATTCCATTTTTGTAATCTGTTTGCTGCTACTGTACATTGAACGCAATTTATAAAATATGATAAATCAACAGTGATTAATATCATGTCAATAGAACCATGACAAGTGTTTATATTGTTTAAATGTAATGTATTAATTCTGCTTGTCGCTTCAATGATTTTTCTTTTAATGTGTACAGATCAGTATGAATTAATATACATGTATTTTTGTAAAAGGGACAAAATCTACATGGAGTGAGTTGTAAATGCCATTTTTGTGGCATGGGCTCAAAGCCAACATGTAACCTTGCAAAGCATGAAATTATTTTGTATCACTCATGGATCTCGAGTTCATTTCACGGAGAATGCATGGAATGGGGCATGTGTTTCAGAGTATCAGCCTTTTAAAAACATCATTGAGAAGAGCAGCAAGCAGCTTTAGTGCTCTTGTGTTTATCCAAGGATGGTTATTCCTGACCTCTGGGGGAAGCTTAAATTGCACTTTTCAGCAATGTGACAGAAAACTTGACCTGAAAATGACTGGTTCTGAATGTCCAAAAACTGAATTCTTGAATAAGAATCTTTTTAAAGCAAATATTAGTATACGGTGGATCAGTGGGTGGCACTGTTGCCTCATACCAATATGGAACAATATTATTCTGTTCAGTCCTCACCCCTGAACTGGTTATTGAAGATATGTAGTGTGAGATGAGATTGGGTCCAAATACTCATATCACAGATGTGGGATAAGACAGCTGTTTAATTGTGATATGTTTAAAGTGACAGAAGCACACATTAATATATGGTGATGTATTGTGTATGGTATATTTTGCAATCTGAGCATGTTTCAAGCACTCTGTGAGCAGTGCTAAAGCACTTATTCGCAACACAGAGACCCTTATTCTATGGGTTAGAAAACACAGCCGGTGTCTTAAGTCTAGCAGCAGGATATCTGCCTTAAAAAAGAGGCATCCCTTCATGGCAAGGAACCATACATGTGTCATTTAGTACCTGAACATGTCATATTGGTCCTTTCTCCTAGAAATTGCATGTGATTTGTAAGGAATTCTGTGGTGCTAACCTAGCACCATTGATGAGACTTCTAATGATAACATCTGTTTTGCCAGTTCAGTTACTGTAGGGCCCTGGCACAGATTTGGATCCCGCTTTGGAATTTGGCGATGGGCCACCGGTTGCACAAGCTGATTGGGTCAGTGCCCTGGCTGTTCCGTCTAGGCACATAGCTGACACCGGCTGCAGAACCCATGCGTCCTTTAAGAACCAGCTTTGGTGCCTTGTATTTTATGTACAACTGCCTTGTAAAGTCTACCCCGTGATCATTTTTGTATAATAGCAGTTTTTATATAATAAAATTATATTTTAATGAACTTATGATGTGTGAATAAATGTTCATATTTTATAGTGTCATATGAGACCATTTTTTTTCTGATACATGAAGTACAATTAAGGATAAATTTCGGCCTCCTTGGAAATGATGTGGGTTGGTTCAAGCTGGCCTGCTGGCAGAGAAGCCGTGCTTGATGACTTTTTTTTTTTTACCAGTGTTTTATAGCTTGTAGTAACATTATTTAGCCACAAAGGCTGAAAATATTGGTTTTTGAAGAAAACGTATCAGATCTTTCTTTAGTGTATTGACATTCATTTTGGGCTGGAAATCTATTTACTAATGGCAGAACTTGATTTGCCCTTGGACTCTCTTGACTGTGTCTTAATAAACTAAACGATAGCCACTTGTCTGTCTTGTCCCAGATCAGTTTGTGAGAGGTTTATTGCACTGTCTGCTCCTCGCTTCAGTCTTCTGTTGGATCATCTTCACAAATGATGGCACAATTTTTGATTATTTGTTATTTTTGTTTGTAATGGCTAGAAGGGCACAGCTAACAATTGAACAGAGGGCTAAAATCTAAATTTTTAGTAAAGAAGGGTACTTTTATTGCCAAATAATAAAAGTCAAATGTTTCTAAACATGGAGTGACCTACTCTTTACAGAGAAAAAGGTTGACAGGAAGCAACAGTGGCCGGAAACAGTCTGGGGCAAGGAAAGTGACATCAAAGGCTGAAGATCAATACTTAGTTGTGACATGCAAAAGAAATTAAATGGTCTAAGGGCTGCAATTAATGTGAACAGAGGGAGACCGGTATCTCAATGCGGTCAAGCAAAGACTGAGCAGCTGAACTACATGGTCCAGTTGCTGCCAGAAAACCTTCACTTCATGGCGTTAACAAGAAAAAGAGACTATAGGCAAAACAACACAAACACTGGAGTGGGAGCAGGTCTTGTGGACGGATGAAAGTCCATCCCTGGGACAAGTCGGACCAAGAGGTTCAAAGTGAGCATCTACAAATGAGACAGAACTGTTTGCATGCTTGAAAAGGTGCTGGAATGGTTTGGACACGTTATTTCCAAAAATTGCTTGAAAGGATGCTGTGAATCTGTGCTGCTGTGATAAAGGCAAGGGCTGGTTATTCTGATGAAACAAGCACTGAGGCACATTCATTAAATTGCACTTACAATTACAATTCAAAACCAGTTAGTTACACTTACACTTAGGTCCATATATATTTGGACGCTGACACAAGTTTTAGTATTTTATCTGTTTACTGAAATATATTCCAATTGAAGTTATACAATGGGCATGGACATAAAGGGCAGACTCTCAGATTTCATTTCAGAGTTTCCACATTCAAACTGGATGAAGGGTTTAGGAGTTTCAGCTGGTTAACATGTGCCACCCTCTTTTTAAAGGGGCCAAAAGTAACTGGACAATTCACTTAAAGGTTATTTCGTGGACAGGTGTGGGCAATTCCTTTGTTCTTTCATTGTGAATTAAGCAGATAAAAGGCCTGGAGTTGATTTGAGGTGTCTTGTTTGCATTTGGAAGATTGAGGTGTGAACATACAACATGCGGTCAAAGGAATTCAGCATGCAGGTGAAACAGGCCATCCTTAGGCTGCAAAAACAGAAAGAAACTATTTGAGAAATTGCCACAACATTAGGAGTGGCAAAATCCACAGTTTGGTACATCGAAAGAGAAAGAAAGAAAGAAAGAGAGAGAGAGAGAGAGAGAGAGAGAGAAAGAAAGAAAAAGAAAAACTCAGCAACGCAAAAAGCCCTGGACGTCCACGGACGACAACAGTGGTGGATGATCACAGAATCATTTCCACGGTGAAGAGAAACCCCTTCGCAACAGCCACCCAAGTGAACAACACTCTCCAGGAGGTAGGCGTATCAATATCCAAGTCTACCATAAAGGGAAGACTGCATGAAAGCAAATACAGAGGGTTCACTGCAAGATGCAAGCCACTCATAAGCCTTATGAATAGAAAGGCTAGATTGGACTTTGCAAAAAAGCATCTAAAAAAGCCAACACAGTTCTGGAACAGCATTCTTTGGACAGATGAAACCAAGATCAACCTGTATCAGAATGATGGAAAGAAAAAAGTATGGAGAAGGGCTGGAACAGCTTATGATCCAAAGAACACTGCATCATCTGTAAAACATGGTGGAGGCAGTGTGATGGCTTGGGCGTGCATGGCTGCCAGTGGCACTGGGTCTTTAGTGTTTCTTGATGATGTGACACAGGATGATAGCAGCCGAATGAATGCTGAGGTGTTCAGAGATACCATGTGTGCTCAAATGCAGCCAAATTGATTGGGTGGCGTTTCATAATACAGATGGACGATGACCCAAAACACAGCAAAAGCAACCCAGGACTTTATTAAAGCAAAGAAGTGGAATATTCGCGAATGGCCAAGTCAGTCACCTGATCTCAACCCCATTGAGCATGCATTTCACTTGCTAAAGACTAAACTACAGACAGAAAGACCCTCAAACAAACAGCAACTGAAAGCTGCTGCAGTAAAGGCCTGGCAGAGCATTAAAAAGTAGGAAACCCAGCGTCTGGTCATGTCCATGAGTTCAAGACTTCAGGCAGTTATTGCCTGCAAAGGGTTTTCAACTAAGTATTAGAACTGAACATTTTATTTGCAGTTATATTAATTTGTCCAATTACTTATGAGCCCCTGAAAGGAGGGGATTGTGTAGAAAAATTACTTTAGTTCCCCACATTTTTATGCAATGTTTTTGTTCTACCCACTGAATTAAAGCTGAAAGTCTGCACTTCAACTGCATCTGACTTCTTTTAAAATTTATTGTGGTAATGTACAGAACTAAAAAATTGAAAAACTTTGTCTCTGTCCAAATATCTATGGTTCTGACTGTAAGGATTTCGAATATTTTCTTGTAATAGAAGTTTGAAAAAGCAGTTTATCATTTATTTTTTTAAACCCAGGGGTGGACCCAAACTTCTGGTCTGTATATTTTTTATATATTTTTCATTTTACATATAAAATTATAACATGCAATGTTAAACATGTAACCTCAAAGGGGTGAAAGGAATGAGTGTAAAGACCATGGATGTGTGAGATCTTTGCTTGCTCAGGGGTGACTTATGGAACCTTCTCAGACTCCCTGTCATGGTTCAACCTGGAATTTTGACTTGGACCTTAGTGGCTGTGGAGCAGCTTGCTTTCATCAGCTGCCCGTATTAGGACAGAAATCTGGCTGGGGAGTAAGTGAGTGTCCTAGAGGAAGCAGGCCAGATGACTGGAGAGGAAGGATGTGACCATTCATCCATCCATTTTCCAAACGTTTATCCTCATCAGGATTGTGGGGGGGCCTGGAGCCTATCCCAGGCAGCACAAGGCTGTGGGTTTACCCTAGACAGGAGGCCGGTAGGACCCTTGTTGCTGTAAAGAAGAAAAAGGAATATTTATATTGCATCTTATGCTATTACTAGCTGAAGCAATTTGGGTTGAAATGACACATGTGAGAAACTTAATATCTTAAGACCTCAGCTAACAGTATATTGATAATATAGGTCCTTTATTCCTATTTACTACCAGCAGACATTTTGAGCTATCCATCAATCCATATTATAACTTCTCATCCTGGTCACGGGACATTTTTATTTAGATTTTTCAAATTATGGTACTGTTAATGATGGAGAAACCAGTCAATACAAATAAATGTAATGTTTTTTAATGACCATTTGCTGCCCTCCAATGGAGACATGGTGTAATTACCGATAATCTGTGTGAAAGATCAACTACGGAATTTCCTATCATGAAATTTTAGGGTGGTCTTGGACCCATTAGGTCTCGTACACCATCTATAATGTATAATTGCCACACCTCATCAATTTTTATCCCACCAGCACGATAGTGGAACAATCTAGCATTTATGTATAATAAATCTTAATAAATATGTACATTAATCTTTATATACCCCACATTAGACCAGTCCACCTGCCTTGTACCTATGCATACTGAATAAGAACTTATCAAAGATCTTTAGATGGATATATTATGCTTTGTATTACATTGTTACAAAATGCTAAAAAGCAAAAATGACTCAGAAGTTATATGAAGCTTTGTGTTATTTACATTTATTTTCCCATATATTTAAAGCTAGTGTTAAGTGTCATTGTTGTTAAATATTTCAAATGTTTCTTTACACAACAATTTTGGGCTGCATGGTGGTTCATTGGGAAGCACTGCTGCCTGACACCTCCAGCATTGGGCACTCATATTCTTCCTTCACTGTCATTAATTATCTGCCCACAGCGTGAGCATGTACCCAGAGACAGACTGGCATCCTGTGCATGATGCTATTTGCCTTGTACCCTGGAAAAATCTCCAGGGTAATCTCTTACTATTACCCTGTATATGAAGTGGTATAAACCTTTGTATTTTAAATGCAGAACTGGATGCTCTACAGTTTCCTTGCTTTATATTTTCTGTTTCTTTTATAAATGGTTTGAATATGAATCTGCATATAATTTAGGAGTTCCTGTTCACTCGGCTGCAGTGTGCCTGCAATTCGCAGATACATTGTCATGTAGATCTTCCACCCACCAGGGGCAAAAGCACAGCAGGGCTGGTATTATCCAGTGATATCAACCACACTCATTGACAAAAGCAGAAAACTTGGGTTTAAAGTTTCCTTATAATCTCATTCATTTCGATTATTTACACGTATTTATTAACGAATTTTCAGGTCACGACTGTACTGTAGACCTAGAGCATAAACAAGTATGAATATAGGTTTGCCTACGTCAGAGGTCGGCGACCTTCTAAAATTAAAGAGCCATTTTATCCTAAATGTCTGACCCAAGATTTACAAAGAGCCGCAATGGATATAGAAGAGGGTTTGAGATACGATTTTAATGCGATATCGGTATATATGCATTTAACACGAAAACAAAACTTCTGATAATTACAAAAAATAAACAAAAACAATTTCGGGGCGGGGGGGGGGGGTCTCAAGTTTTAATTCCCTCGGACGCGTAACACTGCAAAGGTGACTAATATCACAATATCGTTCAGTTCTATAGCGATAGTCGTCACCCTCACCCAAGTTCGTTTGGCTCTGCAGTTGTCTGCCCTTCACTCTCTTCTTCACTACTGCTGTGCTGAACGAGCAGCGCAAAATGTCCTCACCACTCCCAACTCAGCTGGCTATAATGTAAATCGGAGAAAATATAATAATTTTACGAAGATCTGGGAAGGCGTGGTGACGATTTACTACGAAAAGTATATGAAAGAATTACGAATCCCAATAAACTTTGAAGCCTATATCTCGGACGCTGAATACCATTTTACAGGAGAGAAATTCTCTCCTGTAATTCTTGCCGTAGAGAATTTCTTTGAGGAAGATGTAAATTATGTAAGGCATCACGGAAGAGCGCGACGCACCGCCTCATTCACATGTAGCTAAAGCAATATCTAAATGAAAAATAATGTTAACCCATAATTAAATTATTTATATTTACGAAAGCATTATCATAATATGTTAAGACATGAAAACGTGAATGCGTCTATCGTTCTGAGAGGAGCCTCAGCCTCGTGCTCAAAGAGCCGCAGGTTGCCGACCCCTGGCCTACGTCGATGCTAAAGGGACACCAAACGTAAGACTTAGCTCTGGTTCAGAAATGAAGGCTGCAAAATGTACATTACAGGACGAAACCTAGTCGCTAGTCTTGAAAAGGCATCCCGATTAATTCATAAGTCTAATGCACATATTTGCTTATAGTTCACCATTTTTCACGTAGACATGTAATTTAATCTATAATACTCGAACAATCATTAGCTAGTTGGGCCATGCACAGTGTACCAGACTGAATAATAAAAAGCTATACGCTGGTCAGCTTACTACCTATGCATAGCGGCGCCCCTCTTTATAGCTAAGGGGAGTTTTAACAGCATAGCACTCTGAATATTCCCCGGGTGATACTGACTACGAGGCATCTTCGGCCGAAGCGAACACGCAAACACAAAACAACTTAGTCCCGTGGTTTTGACAAACTGGTAAATGCCGGTGCGTCTCTGAAAAGTGTATCTCGAAGTGGCGCCCTGCTGTCGCAAGGGACAGAAGACTGGGGTATAACCTAACCCTAAACTAATAAACGAAACTAAACTGCGCGTCTAAAGTGAGCTAGATCACGATGTTATTTCTGTACTAGTGCTGCTTGACGGGTTAGGTGAGATATTACTAAGAAAGCTACGTAAAGCTATACTCCGTTTTGAGCAGTGAAAAGCGTAGTATTCCCGTTTCCTCTTTAGCCCTAACTAGACCGACCAAAAAGATTTTGCTCGAAAAAGGCCAATGAAGGCTTATAACTTGCTTATAAATGGTAATCTAAGTATATATCTTACACGCAGCAACTAATCCTGTAAGTAATTACATTCAAAGTATTCTAAGTACAAACCAAGCCGGGATTTATATTGGATGTGCGAATTGTGATCAAATGACAGGTCCACAGCAGTAGGACTTCGAGTTGATTGGCGTTTGTTTTAGCCAATGGCCAGGCTATAATTCGTTTGAATGACTGGTGTAGCAGCACTATGGGGGAAGGGCTTTTTTAAAGTTGATTGATCCGCCATCTTGAAAAGTGCCCTCCGATGGTTAAGCTTTTCCCGCCCGTCGGAGTCTGCTGTAGATTGTTTGTTTTCCCTGTTAGGTTGCTGGTTTCCCCGAAGTTCATGTCCGTAGTGTTTGATTCAGAAGCCTGGTCAGCTTACCTGCCGGGGAAGCGTCACCTTGCCTTTCTTGTTGGTACGTACTTACCCGCTAGCTAGTTGCTGCAGTTCTCCGTGCTGGCCACAGGAGTAGCTAGTAAGCTAATTTGACAAAGTGGGATTGAGCTTCATAGTCTGAGTTGTTTGGTTGACTGTGTTATTTACCGACCACTTTCCTGAACAGTTTTATTGTGTTCAGTGTTATGTCCTGCTTTCTTTATCTGACGTTATTCAACTAGTTTAACTACTTAAGGAATTTAAAAATAGAAAAACACTAAATGCATTCATATATAATTTGTAACCGGCAACACAAACCTCAGTTAACTGTGTTGTGGGTCACTATACTTCTTATATTAGTGATATTAAATATAATATTTTCAAAAGGTTTTTATTCCATTTGGTTTGCTATCGTGTTTATTAGGAAACACGCTTAGTTTCACTTGTGTTATGTGTTACAGGATGTAGTTTGTTTTTTGGAAATGATCCCATTTCAACTTATGACTAATACCTCGTTGTAACATTGTCGTGTTGTAATTAAGTAACACGTTAGTTGGTGTTTATATGGTAACGAAGTAGTACTGTAACGGTGTTAGATGCCTACCTTTCACTTTCGGCGATAGCTTCGCTAGCCGGATAGCTAAAATAGACTTTGATGTTGTTCTTACTGTTTGGCTGGCTGTCTACAGCTAAAATAAAGTTTGAATCAAGTTCCAGAGATGCGAGTAGGAGCAGCTGGTCGTTCAGGCGATCACACCAGAAGTTTTAGCCACCTGCAGTGTCTTAAACGTATATACGTATATTCATTAATGAAAGAGAAGTGCTCTCGATATGTTACACAAACCGCTTGGCGAGTTGATATTACTGTATTAGTAACTGCCGAGACTACAATAGGTATGGTGGTTAGGTTGGTAGTGTCGCTTGAATTAAATTAATTTCTAGTTGTATCTAAAAGTAAAATTATCTTTGAGGCCTTTGCAGAAAAAACTAACGCAGCATTTGAGACTGCTTGAGGCTTACACTGACTACTCGATAAATGTTTACTTGACACCATTACTATGCAAGAATACTCAGTGACAGCAAGCATTAAGTATTAAATGTTCATGAGGGTTGCTCTACAGGATCGTTCTTAGAAAGGTGATCCCATTTTCTTTTGCCTTGTACGAATCTCACTCATTGAATAGATGGAAAATTTGTGACCACCCTTTGTGACAAAGAACTGTAATAGAGCTATTCTGAAAAGAGAATGCAGCCTTGTAATAAAATCGGCTTATATGAAGTATGTGAACGCAGTCTTGAGGTAATCCCTCAACAGATGGAGATTTGAAGTCTGAGATTACTGTGATATGAATATCATGGATTTTTAAAGATATCAACAGTCTTTAGTAAGGCTGGGCAATATTAACCAAAAACCACAGCAGTATTTTTAGGAAGATTAGCAATACACAATATATATCTCAATATTTTCCATGAATTAGGCTAAATGTACAGTTGTACATCAGAGCCACATTTGGGATGTCACAAGCATTTATTAGAACAGTTTGGTCAAAACTCTTCTTGAATGAAAAATGCAACTACAGCTGTTCAGTATAGACACATTCCTTATTCTGAAAATGGGATTTTCAAATGTTTTTTTTTTTTTTTTTTTTTTACCTGTGAGCTGTTTGGCAATGTTTTAAAATGAAAAAAAATACAAGTAACAATGTTTCATCTCCTTTTACCTCCATCAGCTTCCCCATGAGATGCTAAGTGAATGGTTTGATTTTAGCTGTTAATTATGGGATTCCATGCAGTGTCATGACCAAAGCGCTCGCATTGTTTACAGCCAGGACAGAAATCTTCAAAAATCATTATTAGAGCAATAATTTTAATGTACAATAAAATATATCCATGTAAATGGTAATTTCTCATTCTGTATTGTCTGAAAATGCATCAAATTTTAATGGTATATCAATTTATCGCCCAGTCTTATGTAGGTTTATAGTTTGAGACTTCAGGTGTTTTCTTAGCATGGAGACATGGGCCAGTAGTGTGTGATAGTATGATCTCTATTCTAGTGGGTCTTTAATGAGCAGTAAAGGTGTAAAGTGATTGCAGCTTGGAGTCCAACTGGGTGTTTCAAGCTCACATACTGAACCTAACCTATTGATAAGGGCAAGTCAAAAGAAAGCAGATTTAAGTACTGCTTGAGCAGGACTGAAGCTGGCTTCTATGTAAACTTCAACCAGTACATGAACTGGTTGCACATTCTTCAGGAAAAATTAAAAAAACAATGCATAGTGTATTGTAGCTGGATAGCCATTTATGTTATGATATGATAGCTCTGTGATTGCGAGGTATTTTCTGAAAGCAATGCAGTTGTTCCTTTACCCATTCAGGGTGTCACCAGGTCCCCATTGTGATTCTTCTCACCCCCCCCTCCCCCCTCTGAGTGTGTGATTCATTTTAACAGGGGAAAATGTACATCCCATTGGTATTAGTTAATTGCTTTGTGGCTCTCCTGTTTTCTCAGGATCTTAAAGATTGTGTTTTATAATACACATATATGTACCTTGTCAAGAGATCTACCTACCTTGGCAGAGACATTCATGTCTCTGGTGACTCTTACTATGAAGCAGACGGATTGGGAGAGCATGAGAGGGTCATGAGGTCGCTGGAAAGGGGTGTGTGGTGTTCCCCATATCTTTTCAAGTGAACGGAGGTCCAAGTCTTTAGAGTCTTGGTGCTCTCTGTCTTGCTGTATGGCTGTGAGACATGGGTGGTGTCCAGTGAGCTGAGACAGACTGGTCTCCTTCGGTACTGTGTCTCTTCAGAGAATCCTTGGATATCGTCGGTTTGACTTTGTGTCGAATGAGCAGTTGCTAGAGGAGTCCCGAATGAGGCATGTTGCGTGCATTGTGAGGGAGCATCAGTTACGGCATTACGGCCATGTGGCGCATTTCCCTGAGGGTGAACTGGCTCGCAGGATCCTCGATGCTTGGTTCACAACATGCTGCATCAGAGCAGGCTCCCCAACCTGCCCTGACCTGTACATCAAGTTCAGTAATTTTAGATTTCAAACCTTTTATAAGAAGAATGGAGAACGTACAGTTTTTTTTATTCACTGTGTGAAATCTTCCTGTTCACTTTTTTTTGCTACAGGGGATTATTGATTGGTGGAGGCTGAGGTGCCTTCTGTTGCATGCATCCTGTTTCCAAAGCTTTCTCCTGTTGCCCCTGCTTGGAGTACCTGTAATGGGCAAGGACTTCCAAAGAGAACAAACATTGTTTTATTTTTGAATAATCTGACAATCACATTACTATTCTAACCAGGTATGTGTTAAGCTGTTGATTGCTAAATCACTGTTGATCACAGCATATAGCTAAACATTGACCAAAACAAAAGTTATTTTTTATAGGTTAAAATTTGAGTTGGTCAAATTGTGCCGGTGTAACTATAAAGCTTTTTACCCAGCCTATCTTTCAGTAGGTACCGGCTCCAGAAATTGGAAATTGGCCCAGGTTAAATTTAATAAATCAGAATGTTTTGTATTCACCCCTCCAGATTAGAGAATTTCACATTCACAGTTTTTCATTATCTGCAAGTTGGCCATGAACAATTGAATGAGACTATTTTTGGAGCTTGCAGAAGCATCGTAGAAACTCTCAGGTGACTTGTAAGTCAAAAATATATAAATACTAAAAATGATTTGAATCACACACTGTCATATAAATTTTAGTGTAAATATTTGTGAGTGTAAGTGCATACTATATTCTTAATATTAAAAGCTTTTCTTTAAAAAACAGAAAACTGGGATCTAAGTATCTCGGCTTGGGAATGCCGTGCATCTGTCTCAGCAACCACCCTCACTCATGTTAGCGGTCTGTGACTGGAATCTCTGATTTCTCACAGTGACTTAAGCTTTTCAGTGCCATTAATTTAATGTTCCCAAGTATTTGTGAATTTTTATGTTTGTGTATCTTCCACCATAAACCCTCAAGCATGTAATGGGGTGAGTGTATTTTGGTACTAAATAAAAGTTCTTTACCGGGTTTTGAGCTGTGGCTATTGGGCTTCCCCTCTGACCGTTCGGTAACAATTTCACTTTCATGTTCATGGTGGGTTTCTGCTGCTGATCGTGGGATTTCACTGCAAACTTCATTACAATCTTTATTTTGGCTCTGGGTTTTTTCTATCAGAAATTTAAGGGTAAAATTGACCGATATTTTATCTGAAGAATGCTAGAAAAAATAATTGCATTTCAGTGGATCATTTGAGTGTGGTTTTTGAAAGAATAACAAGGCACAGGTTGGCAAAAAGTAAAATATCCCTTATTAAAAATTTTAATGATACCTGTGAGAAGTAAAGTTAATTTTGAAGGGTTTCATGCTTAACTTCTGGCACCTATTCTCACACTGCATGTGACCACAGTAGAGACAGATGCGTATTAATTTCAGCATGTGTGCTCTCTGCTCTTTGCCAGTAACGGCAACATGTTCTGGAAGTTTGACCTGCATTCAACTTCCCACGTCGACACCTTGTTGGAGAAGGAGAACGTGACCCTGACAGAGCTGATGGATGAGGAGGATGTGTTGCAGGAGTGCAAGGCCCAGAACCGCAAACTAATTGATTTCCTGGTCCGGCCACAGAGCATGGAAGACCTGGTTGGCTATGTCACCCAGGAGCCCAGTGATGACATGGACGAGAAGCTTAAGTACAAGTGAGTAGTTATGTCCATCTGTTTGAGATTTACCTGTGCCTGCTTTATGCTTTCGTTTGGTTTACTATAAAACAGCAGCTGCTTTTTGTTTGTGTAAAGAGTGACGGTTGCTCAGTTTACTTATTGAATGGGTGGCCTTGTCTAAAGGTCATTATAATGTATGGAGCAGCAAAAGTATGCGTACATCAGGAGCTCTTTAACTGCTGTTCTAGTCAATGATATGGTTCCAACTTGTTCAGGTTCCCCAACATATCCTGTGAACTCCTCACCTCGGATGTGAGTCGAATCAACGACAAACTGGGTGAGGACGAAAGCTTGCTTACAAAGCTCTACAGCTTTCTGCAACATGACCCTCCCCTCAACCCCCTGCTGGCAAGTTTTTTCAGCAAGGTGCTGAGCATCCTTATTAGCAGGAAGCCTGATCAGGTAAGCGTGGTGAAGGCTCAGGTTAAGTTTTATTTGCAATATATTTTATGTACGAGTTTGATGCATATTAAATTTCTCTTCCCTCAGATTGTAGAGTTTCTCCGTAAGAGGGACGACTTCGTGGACCTAATGATAAAGCATATAGGGACCTCGGCCATCATGGACTTGATGCTCAGGATGTTGACCTGTGTTGAGCCACAGCAGCTTAGGCAAGATGTCTTAAATGTGAGTGCATGTGTCATCGCTTTCTGTCTCTCCAAGACCCGATAAGTTTACTGGCAAAGTAGCAACTTGTACCTTTGCTAGTAATTCCAGGTAATTTTCTACAAAAATTTCCATTGATTTGTGATTGTGTGTGTGTAACACCTAGGCAGAATATAATAGATCTTTGACGTGATAAGATTTGATTTTGTGGTGTGTTTTGAAATAATTCACCTAATTCTGTGGTTCTTCAACTTGTTTAATTTTTTTCCCCAGTGGCTGAATGAGGAGAAGGTTATTCAGCGGCTTGTTGACATGGTACAGCCAACTCTGGATGAGGATGTCAGTATTATTATTTGCACTTTTGAGTGGAATTGATACTGTTCTTAATATCTAAACGCTGCAGGTTTCAGGAGATTTTCTGTAGTGTGGTATTTGTGTGTGTTTTCTAAATAACACTATTTTAATAATAATCCTCAGTAATCAATGTAATATGCTCTGCTTCTACCTGGCATGTCTTACTTTGAGGTATCTGGCTTCAAGTTTGGGTTTATTTGTGGTCTGTCTCTGTTTTTAATGATTTTTTTTTTGTTGTTGTTCAAGAAACACTCTAATGCATCTCAGTCGCTATGTGAAATAATCCGTCTAAGCAGAGACCAGATGTTCCAAGTTCAGGGTGGTTCGGAGTCAGACCCCCTATTGGTCACACTGGAAAAGTATGTTTTTGTTTTGTATTTATTTGTTTTAATAGCTATTTTAGACATTAGCCAACCAGCCTTAAATGGATACATTGAAAACAGCTTTTTACATTTTTTATTTGAAAACGAGTATAAAAAATTAAGATATGACGTAAGATTTATACCCCCCTGTTTTGCAGACAGGAGACAGTGGAACTATTATTGTCCAACAACTTTGACAAAGAGAGGAACGACTCTGCTATAGTCAGTGTTATACAGATACTGTTGACTCTGTTTGAAATGCGAAAGTCTGCGTAAGTACTTCACAAAAAAAGAAGGCTTTCGTTTTTGGCCTTCACTTGTCCTCCCCGTTAACTGCAACTGTATACTGTTTAAGTTTTGAAGGCCACTTAGAGAGCTGCCCCCCCATTATGAACCAGCCATCGTTCTCAGTCAGTCCGACTGTGCTGGAGGCTGTCAAACCAAGGCTGAAGGACTTCCACCAACTGCTGCTTGAGCCCCCAGAGGTATTGGCCCATGATTGTTTACGTCTTCCCACCAGTTCTCGGGGTCCTTTTGATTCAGTGACCGCTGACTATCATTCCTCTTTAATGAATTATTTTGGAGGGTAGCACTATTGATTGTAGTTGTAATGAGAGTTTCTGTATTGTCATTTATAGAAAAATGTCTTGAAAACTACATGGGGAGTGCTGGATCCCCCAGTCGGCAATGCGCGTTTGCATGTTGTCCGGCTGGTTGCTAGCCTTCTTCAAACAAACACACACACGATCAACCTTGAGCTTATAGACCTCAACACTGTTGGAGTCATACTTGTGAGTAAGCTTTTAAACCCTTGGCCTTCCCTCTTAGTTTAATAGTCATTTGGCTGCTTTTTAAATAGTGCCTGTGGCTATTTCTTAGCTTTAAATGGTTATCAGTTTTAATCCTGTGCACTGTGACCTTTTTCTGTTTATTTCTGGTTCTTTAGGATATGTACTTCAGATATATATGGAATAACTTTTTGCACATACAAGTTGAAATCTGCATAGCAATGATTCTGGCCTTACCTCCAACTCAAAGTGCAAGTCCCATTATCAATGGAGACAATGACTCTGAGCCTGTCATGGAAAACCTTCTTGTCAAGCATGTGAGTCTCGTGGTCTTGCAGATGGCTTTTATACTTCAGAGCTGTTCTTCTTGTGATGCCTGTGTGCTGAATCTGTCCCCTACTTTCCCAGCTGTTTCAGAAGTGCCAAATACTACAGAGAATACTTGATGCCTGGGTCTCCAATGAAAAGGAGCAGTAAGTATTCACTACTATATTTTGGTAGTATACTCTTTATTGATTCCTGCGGGGAAATTCTCTTCGCCTCCCCCTTCTTGCTCCCTCTAGGTGACAAGCTGTCTGTGAAGGGCAGCCACCTGTAGTGGTGCCCAAAGAGCTCAGGGTTAATGACCTTGCTCAAGGGCCCAGATAGGTGCTGAGGCTGGGCTTGAACAAGTGACGTTCCCATCTCAGGCACCAAGCCACACGCTGCCCCCCGTCCTTAAAGGAATAACTTGCATTAAAATTCCATTTTAGATCTTAACTTAATCACCCTTTCAGCTGTTAAATATGTGTAATTAGTTATGACTTTTGTATTTATCTGCTCACTCAAAGAAGGATGGGGGTGTTTGTAGCTGTTCATCCAGTTATGAGTTTCTATCTTCCCCTCATCCCGAAACGGGGGATCGCTCCTTAATGGTTGGTTGCTTGTTGCTGGTAATTCTGAGGGAGGATGTCCTGCTTCAAATTATTTTGGCTGGAAGTTAATGTCCTTTGTCATCATGTAAAATTTTGCCTGTACTGCAAATATGTATTTTTAGACACAAGTCAAATTATTTCGACCATTTCATTTATAGCGCAACTTCACCCCCAGCTGTTGTGTTCAGCCATGAGGGATTTCGGCTTCACACAAATTGCATATACTGCAGTGATGTTTGACACTTTCAGACACTGTAGAACAGTGAAGCCATTTTAGTGAGCTTCTACCACGCACAGAAACGTCTCTCATTTTGTCATCTGATTGGCTCTTCTGATCAACCTTGTATAGAGCGCTCTGATCAAACAAGAATGAATATCGGTAGATAATTTTCGGTGGCTATGAAATTATGCCTAATTGTGCGTTATCTACAAAATCTTTGACATTGGCAACCTTTAATTTCAATCTCAAATACCAATCGAAAAAGACTGAATATCGCCTGCCAATCGATCGAAGCATCTATATTTAACACCATTGGTGAAGTCATAAAGGTAATCTCAAATTGATTTTAGAGCTGCTAATTTGTCTGCACATGTGAAATTATCTGTGTCTCGGAACTAAAAATTCTACTTGTCTATAAATGTCCGAGGCTTTTAATAATGCATACAGCACAGGCAGACCATTACTAAAATGTTACATATGAGGGGTGCACTTACATAGGACAACAGAGGAAGACCCACTGGCCATAAAGCAAACACGACAATAGAGCAGAGTGGTGGCTCTGAGGCTAGGGATCTGTGCCAGCAATCAGAAGGTTGCTGGTTCAAATCCCATGAATGCCCAGTGTGATTCTACTCCGTTGGGCCCTTGAGCAAGACCCTTAACCTGCAGCTGCTTCATCCTGGGTATGATGTTAATCTGCATCCAGCCCTATAAGGAGGTCCAATGTAGAGTGGAAAAAACTTGGGGGTTGGTGGCAGGATTGGCACTCAGTTTCTCATCCCTGAGGTGGTTTGTTGTGTGGTGGGTGTGGCAACGCACTGTAATCACTGCATGCTCCTTACTTAATTATGTACCGCTGTGATCAGTGACAGTGTAACTAGGTAGATCACTTGGCTCCAATGCAGCTATAAGTTCTCAGAAGAATAAAATGAACATAAAACGGACTGTTGGCTGTTTTAATGTAAGCATACCTTTCAGGATATAAATTTTATGTTGATATTTGTATAAATTGCATCGACATTGAAAACTATAGTGATACTGTGCCTTGAAGTCTGACTTCTTTTGGAAAATGTGATATTGGGTTTTTTTTTGTTTTGTTTTTTTATGGGGGGCTCAAGCTCTTGTTCTCTCTGTATGCCATTTTAAATCCTGAGACTCGCATATTGATTTAAGAGGCTGAGTGACTGTGTCATCTGCCCCAGGGCCGAAGGCGGAAGGCGTCGAGGGTACATGGGCCATCTGACCCGGATAGCTAATTCTGTGGTGCACAACAGTGACAAGGGGCCCAACAGCATGCTGATACAGCAGCTTATTTCAGGTGAGTGGTATTACTCACACAGTGCTCTGGGTGTAGTGTTATGGCAGATCACTTAAAGAAATGTGCCTTTGTATTTCCAGAGCTCCCTGAGGATGTCCAAAACGCATGGGATGCATTTATTTCTGGGCAGCTAGCAGACATCAACAAGAAGAACACTGTAGATTTAGTAAGTCCCTAAAGACTTCATGTTGTCTGCCTGCACTGAAGTATTTAAGTGGAGGAGAAAATTATATGTATTACCTTATGATGTACTTATGTGTCACAACTAGGTAAATACACACATTCATCCATCCAGTGATGATGAGGTAGACTTTAAAAGCACTGGATTTCGTCAGGATTCTGCCTTGCAACAAGTAAGTCAGTACCTGGATGGGTGGGGGAAAAAAGTAATTTCATTATAAATCATGCTCTTCTGTTTATTTCAGATTGATTTCAGCATTCAAAAATAATCGCTTGCATGCAGTCATACTTTTTTAAAATGTAAATATTAGTAATTCTACAAAGTGATATGTATTCATATGTGTACGTGTTCATAAATGCAGAGCATAAAATTTTGATTTGAAGTGTCAAGACTATATCATTATCATTGGTCCTGGGTTTGCCAGGCCTTCTCTGATTATCAGATGCAACAAATGACGTCCAATTTTATTGAGCAGTTTGGCTTCAATGATGAGGGGTCCGCTGAGCAGGATGATGTTGTGGGGTAAGTATTTGACATGCATGCTGCTGTTCACTAACCACTTAGAGCATAACCTTACTAATTCTAGGGTGGCTCGAGTAAATGTACCATATATTGATTCTGTTGAAAACTGATCAGCTTTAAATGAAAGTAGGTCTTACTAAACTACTACATCATCCATGCATAATGAATGGGAAGCTGGGCTGTTCTTTCTCATGCTGGTATTGACCTTATTATGTGCACTGTGTTGGGATTGCATTTCAGTACTCCCAAGAAGGGAGTATTGTGTTGGGATTGCATTTCAGTACTCCCAAGAAGGGAGTATTGTGTGTTGCCCTTGCTTTGGTTTCTATGCACTTTAGCTGGAGGTTTACTGCTGACCAAAGGTTGACTAAGTTCTAAAAAACTGCTCATTTTAGTGCCTAGTTTGGCTTATTTTGGTCTTTGCTTTATGGCCAGTGGGTCTTCCTCTGTTGTCCTATGTAAGTGCACCCTTTGTATGTAATATTTTAGTAATTGTTTAATATGAAATTGCTTGACTTTTTTGGGTTACTTACTCTGTTTTCTTTAACATTTCAGTATTGCATTTGACAGAATATCTGACATCAATTTTTCTTTGAATACAAATGAAAGTGTAAGTGCTGTTTTGTGTTTAATTTTACTTTTAATTATTCGATGCTTAATGATTACTTGGCACAAGTGCATTTTTTTTTTAAAAATGATTCATGCATTTCCCTGGAATAAAGAGGATAAATTAACATTGGGGCAAGTTTCATTGTCTCGGCATTCCTGGAAGTTGTGTGAAACTTTCTCCTAATTGCTTTGATAGTTAAGGCAGCTGTTGCAGATGTTACCTTTGCCATACAATCAGGACCAGAGTGCCTTAATCAGAACAATATTGATGTTTTTCAGTAAATATTGACAATGGTAGTCTTGATAAGTCTACATGTCACAACCTTATAATCAATGCCCTAGTCGCTTTCTGGTTGTGATGGGGGAAAAACATACAAATCCAGTTTGGTTTGGCGTAATTCTCTTTTGGCATGATGGAAAAATGGTACAAGTGCACTAGGTGAAGGCTGCGTGTGTGTGTCCTGCAGGCTAATATTGCCCTCTTTGAGGCATTCTGCAAGGAAAAGATCCAACAATGTGAAGACGCTGGCTCTGACGAGGATGACATTTGGGATGAGAAAGATGTCACTTTTGGCCCAGAAACACAGAGGCGCCCCAGGTGAATTCACTGCTGAATTCCAGTTCCAAATTTGGCCTTTGACAAGATTTGTTAAAGTCAAATCTGTTCCTCAGAAGTTCTGGCAGTACAGACAGTGAAGAGAGCACGGATTCTGAAGAGGAAGATGGTAAACGTGACCCTTTTGAACCCAGCAAGACAAGCTCTGATGACCGAATGGAAGTTAACTCTGGTGAGGATGACGAGTTCCGTTTAATTTGCATAGAACATTAACATGAAGGTGTCCCATGCCTCTAAGGTCAGCATTTCCTATTTGTTTCCATACTATTGTTAGTCGAGCAGAGAATTGTAGCTGATCAAATATAACTTTTTTGATTTGGGAAAAGTTTTTATTTATTAATTGATTACATTTATTACCTGGGTTATGCTTTGTAATACCAGCCTGGACCAGCGGCTTTGACATTCCGATGGAGATGGGAAGCCCCACAGGAACAGGGCCTCCCACAGCTATAGATGCTTCACAAACTCTGGTGCCAAAATCAGTGGGATGCAGTTCAGAGAACTCATCCCAAGGGAAGAAGGCTGGATGGGCAGACTTCTCCAACTTCCCAGGATCTGCGAGGTCTCTGATTTAAGTCACTGTCGTAGCTCTTTTAGGATAAATGTGTCGTGCATAAAATTTGTTAGTAAGGCAAATTCCGAATGTGTCGCCAGTGTTGATTTAGACCTTAATATTTGATTGTGATGGATGGATGGATGTTTTGTCATTCATGGCAGGGATTCGGTCAATATGCTTAAACTGAGGTATTTGTCATCATTGCTTTAGTCCCAAAGATCCTCTAAGAAGCAGCTCTCCAGTGGCTATGGACACGAGCTCAGAAGTTGTGGATCCCCTGACTGCTGGCTTTGCAGCTCAGTCTGAAGGTGACAGTGTTACCGTAGGGCCATAAAGGAAGAGGCAGATGTCAGGCATTACTCTTGATTGCCGTGGAATAACCAGACCTTTTTGTAGCAGCAGTGGAGCAGTGGCCAAGTCAGGAGTCCCAGCCTGCAATAGTGGTTAGAGAGGAGGAGGAGGAGGAGGAGGAGGAGGAGGAGGAGGATGAGGAGCTGACCGCTGATCGGGTCACTGAGACTGTCACCAATGGCTCCATGAAGGAGACAGTCAGTCTTACTGTAGATGCCAAAACAGAGACTGCCGTTTTCAAAAGGTGAGCTTAAACAATCAGCTGTTCTCCTTGGTTACACCTAAACCTTGTGTTTCAGTCTAAGTAGGCCCGACTTTGCTTGTTCTTTCGCATATACATGTAAAAGTACGAGCTTAATTCCAAATATTATGATACATTATATAATATAATGGGGGGGGGGGTGGTACGGTTAGGGTTCATTTGTTTTTGTGTGTGTGTGTGGGGTGGGGGGGGGGGGGATTATTTTGATACATTCAATTACCAGGGTTTCCGCGGGTCTTAAAGTCTTAAGTCTTAAATCACTTTTCCGTGAAAAGGTCTTAAATCAGACCAGCAAGTCTTAAATTCATATGATCATGGCATTAATTTTTGTGAGGGATTGTTTCCTCGTGTGTTTTGATTTTAAAGAGAAGCGAAAGCGTAATTTCTGTGCTACATGGCTTAGATCGCTCAATATTCATTGAACGGTAGATGGCGTTATATGCTGCTTCATGTCAGAACCCTTTCTTCTAAAGCGCGCTATTTAGACATGTAGTGCGATTGGAAGGCCGAAGAATACGTATATTCTTATGATTATAATATAATATCATAATTCTTATGATTATAATATATTCGTATGAATTTCCCTACGATATATTTTTTTTTTCCTTAAATTTTCTTTATTTGGTCTTAAAAAGGTCTTAAAGTCTTAAATTTACTCTTAGAAAACCTGCAGAAACCCTGATTACCCTTCCAATGCAAAACACCAGTGACATGCAGAAGTTATGTGCTGCTTGTGAAACAAAATTATCAATGGATCTATTACATATGAGCAAATATGGACTCCCCTTCTGTCCTTGTGAAGCCGCCTCTGACCTAAAGAAGCACTTTAATACATTTTCATATTAGTTCTAGTTGTAATACAAGGGTCCCAATAACAGCAAAGACCAAAATCTGACGCGTTTTAATTTTTTTTTTTAACATTAAACATTGAACTCTTACTAGTTATGAAACTGCATACCTTTTTTAAAAATTGTTTTATCCTAAAAATGGTCTCAAATGTTAAAATTTGTGTGACATGCTGTTTTACATATGCAGGGCAACTTTGAAATATGATAGGTTTGATTTTTCTATTTCTATCATGAGGGAAATTTTATTTATTCATACATCAACTGGGTGAATGTACATGCTGACTTGTGGAGCTGGTCATAATATTTTAAGCATGTTTTAAGCCCTGTCACCTGACAGGGTTTGGCACTTCACATGGAGAACAAGTATGTATTTAAGTAATAAATGACTGACAACTAAATTTAGATAATGCCTTTCAACATTGGTGTTGAACGTGACTGTGAAAAATAAGGATGGGTGAAATGGGGCAATAAACTTTTGTCAGTCATTGACTTGAACAAAGGATTAAACTTGTACCTTGTTCACATTGAGTTTAAACAGGCAGTGATTGTACCGTTCCCATTGGTTGTGATTTATGATTTGGATTTTTAATCTGAAAGGTATTGGGTTGAGGGCGAGAGCGATGTTTAGCATGCATTTGCTGTAGAAGCCTGTTCTTTACTTACGTCGGCCTCCTCTCTTTCTCACTGCTAATGGCTTCAGAGTGTTGAAGTCCTGTTGGTATGTACAGCTGATTCAGGACTTGTCAGACATACAGTGTTTTTTCATAAACCTCTTGACTAACATGATTTTTCCATCTTCATATATTAATGTGCATGTTAAGTTGGATGCATGAATTTCTATGTCATGGGATGTCCACTGGATCTAAGGGTTAACCACCAACTTGCAACTCTGGTTTTCTCTAATGGCCTTGCGGACTAAGGTGTGTCTATAAGGAGGTGGCTTTGCAGCATCAGAATATGAAATGCAAGAGAGCATATCCATTAAAAGAAATATTGGTCTTTTTGTCTTTGGTTTGATTTCATTCTCTACTGAAAGGTCCTAATTGGCCTTGAAGAAACTTTCCTTTGGTACACTTAACATTAAGATTCACTTTATTGATCGCAGTGGGAAATTCTGGTGCAAACCGCATCAACGACAGAGCACAGACACATTTAGTCAGACAGGCATGGTATAAAGAGTACACACAGTGCCTACAAGGCAATTGTAGTGCAAAACAAAAAGTACACTGTACCTGTATCCTGAAAAACAGTATTATGATGCTCCAGAATTAAAGATGATGATAAATTTTGATAATGTCATATGTGCAGTTATAACAGCAGTGCAGCTTTTCTGTACATGACTTGAGTAACAGAAGTTTGTTCATTGAATTAATTCATTGTAGTTACTACAGCCTAATCAAGACAGGAAAGTAGATGTAAAGCAGGAAGTAGTGTGCTATTGCCTTTTACCTGGATGCAACAATCGATAATGGCAGTTTTCTTAGATGTAATCTTATGTCCCTGAATGTGCTAAATATTTCTGAAAATTGGAGGTTTCTGTCAACATGTGCATCAATACATTTTGTTTTCTTTGCTCCTTCACTGTGGACCTGGACTTCCATTCTGCATGCCGATGTTCCGTTTCCACTCTGTGTCCTGTGCTGTTGAAAATAGCTCACAATCTCTCTCTTAGTGAGGACAAGTCACCTCCCTCTGGAGACCCATCCACTACATATGCTGTCACTGAGGATCCTGTGTTGGTGAGAACTGGATCAAGCCCACCAGCCAGCAACAGTCCGCAGCATAGGTGAGGACCCCCTTTATGGTAGCATCCACACACCCTGTTAGCATAGTGTTTCTGTGTGATTTAACAATCGGAGATCAACCTGATGCTTTGATCGAAGCTCCTTATTATTCCAAAGTCTTAATCATAAGTCACCTTCACTCCTTACCAGCATCTGCCCCCTTGAGGGGAAAGAAAAATCTCCAAATGAAACTGTCAATGGCTCCCTTCAGAAAGTCACAGCAGTAGAAGGAGCCAAGAAAATCTGTGTGTAGCATTTATGGGTTGGTGGTAAATGAAGCGTTTGTACACAGTGGTATTCAGGTCAAGTAGAAGACCCCTTGCCTGAAGCTGACTACCTGTTGGTGGATCACATGATACTTGTGTCTAAACAAAAGCTCATTTTGCATTTCATGCATTACCACGGTATCCATGCTTGTCATTCTCATCTAGACCGGACAAGCAAGTTCAGTCACCGGAGGCAGTGAATGGTCCGGCTTGATGGTGGTGGACCCCCCGCCCCCCCCCCCCCCGCCCACCTACTGTGCGTGTACCTTTCCTAGAGAGCTCTGCGGGAGATGGAGCCAACACACAAAATTCATCAGTTGGGGACCAGCAATACTCATACTAGATTTTAAATGCTGTTGTACAGGGACTTTCATATGTATGAAGGTAAATATGCTGTAATGGATGAGGACTTTTCATTTTATGTGCCATTGTTATTATGATCTGCCTGATGCCTGCCACTCAGCTGTCACAGTAATGTTTGTGTACTTAACATTTATTGTATGAAAGTTTTATAAACGTAAAATCTGTATAGAAACTTAAGTATAATTATACCAATTGGAATATTAAAATAGTCTCTTTAATTGAAATTGTGCATTTAATTTCCCCCTTTGGTCAAAATGATCTACCTTCATATTTTAATGTAAAATCTTAATTTGGATTGTTCTTTATATTAAACAGATTTATTAGGGAAATTTATTGTATTCATTTAAAGTGGGTTTTTTTTTTTTCATGGTTTTCATAAAACGTGATCAAGATAGTATTGTTAACTTTTTGAATAGCCATTGATTTAATGTTACTAAAAGAGCCATGGAAGGTGATGAATTTCAGGCAGTGGTTACCTGACACATGTAGCTAATGAGCTTGAGCTCTTATTGAATATTATCAGTATTATCAGTTGTTCTTCTCCATGCTGTTTTTCTTTAAGCTTCAAAAAATGTGTGATATGTACATATTATACCAGCTGAATTTTTGAGGCCTTATAAATTATAGGGATGCCCTTTTTTTTTTTTTTTTTTTTTTGCTGCTGCTTGCTTCAATGATTTCCAATGGCAAACTGTTCAATACCAACTGTATCCACACGTGACCCCTTATCCCTTCTTCATACTGCCCGTTTTAGTTTTCCAAGCCCTCACACATGCCCCTTAGTTATGTAAATGGATGATTTAATGAACAAATATAGTACTTCTGATTCCTTCTAGAGGAACAGAGTAATTGTTATGAATTATTTGTGCTAGAAGAGTAGTTCGTACCTGAAAATTATTCTGTGTTATGGGTTAGGGATTGCAGTATACAGTATAATTAGGTGTTACCAGTGGTATTTGTCCCCTTTAGTTGTGTTCATTTTTTGGGGAGAGGGGTATTCATATTAATAACCTTATCGGAAATTAATGATGCTGTTCTGCGTCATGTTGCTTGTCATTCGTCTTCTGTCTCGTACCAAGAAGTTATTTAACGATTTAATTCTGCATAACGCCATGCGGGAAATTGTTCTGGGCCGAAGTGTCCAATACTTAAAACTGCATCTCCCAAGATCCTCTCCTGCATGCTCGCGTCAGCTTCAGGGTGTGCAAGCGAAGAGTCAAAACGGTACCTACAGTTATATTGTATTGTACGGTTTAGTTTCTTCTTGGCACTCTAGTTGGCAATAGAGCCATCTTCCTGCGTTAGAAAAATGGATCTATATATCATTATAGAAAAGATGGAAATTGGCGATCAAGATGCCGCCTTGATGGCACTACAGTCATTTAATAAAGAGGTAAGTTTGTAATGGATTTTGTTAAATCAGTCGTTATGTACTGCGTGGTAAAAGAGTAAACTAGCAGTGAAATATAGATACAATTATACTGATACCGTGGAATAAGAAAGCAGTAATATGGCTCCGCAAATTTTGGTCCGTAATATTTCGAGATTCTCAGCGGCTCCGTGGGAAGCATGATTTTGTATATGGATAGTAAATGATAAATCCGCATAGGATGTATTTATTATCGCGAGACCCCTGCTGGGTATCAGATACCATCACTATAAACCACAACCATTTATAAGTAAGCTAGTTTACAGTCCTCGCCGTTAATATTTATGTATGTGTTTTTTGTAATAAATTCCGGAGTGTAAGGTGCGTTCCTCCTAGTACATATTGCAGCAATACTTTTGTCCTTTTCATAGGTGGTTGCAGCGCTTCTGCGGTTAGCAGTATTAAAATGTTTAGCGTCGGTGTTTTGCTTCCTCACGGATTGCGTAGTTTTTGTAAAAGGAGTAGATTTCTATAGAGGCCGTTTGCACCGCGTGTATCTGACAGATGGGGGCGCTGTTATGAGCGTCAAACTTTAGAATTTTAAGCGCTACTCCCTCTAATTACGTGTGATGAGGGCTTCTATTCCTCTGTAGTCAAATATTTTTAATCTTGTATTCTCTCCACTCAGCACCAATAGCTATGATTTTTCAAAAATGGCCCAGTCAATACAACACCAACAATGTAAAACTCCTGCTTTTATCTGACTGAGTGAACTACCCATTAATAGATATTGAAACTAATTAAGTGGCTTAATAATAACGCATTACTTTGACGGTTCTGTTCTTTGTTTATAGAAAGGGCAGTGTTTCACCTTTAACATGAAGGAGCAAGAGGAGAGGGAGGTATGAACTGATTTTTGTGATTTTAATATGAACAGACCAGGGGATGGGGAACAGAGTCAAGTCTTACAAAAGACTTCTGTAGAGCCCTAGTTAAAAACCCATGGCCCAGAGAGAGGTCTTGTGAAAACCTTGTGAAAATGCAAAGTGTCCCCCGTCTGCAGTCCGTTGTAGGACAGCCCGGGACGCAGTGTCATTTTGGTGCAAAGCCTTCGCTTGTCCCTTCAGCGGCTGGGCGAGCTGGCGATGGGATTCCTGAACAGAGAGCTGCAGCCGTCTTGCCAGCTAGCCTGCCTGGAGACCATCCGCATCCTGTCACGAGATAAGGGCAGCCTTGGCCCTTTCTGTACACGGAAGGCCGTGTGGACGCTGAGCCGGTACGCGGGGCTGGCATGCGATGCTGATGGCACCACGCCGGAGACGCCCGACCCGGATGTTAATGTGGAGGCCCTCAAGTGCCTATGCAACGTGGTGTTCACCAGCGAGGAAGCCCGGGAGGCGGCCGCTCACCTCCGGCTGGTGGCCGGCCTGGCCGATCGGCTCAAGCAGTGCCGCGGGCGGGAGTGGAGCCCCACGGTGCGCTTCTTTGACTTGCGCCTCACCTTCCTGCTCACCGCGCTGTGCGTGGACGTCCGCGCCCAGCTCGCCCAGGAGCTGCGGGGCGTCAGCCTCCTCTCCAGCGTGCTGGACGCCACCCTGGGCCTGCGCTGGCTGGGCACCTTCGAGGTGGTGCGGCCCGATGGAGATGCGGGTGCCGCTGGCCCGCCTCCCCTTAGCCGCGAGGAGACGGAGTGTGCCATGGAGATCCTCAAAATCCTCTTCAACATCACGCTTGACACCAGTCGCCGTAAGGTGGATGAGGTGAGATGATGGGAGAGAAGCTTCTGTGTCCAAAAGCACACACACTGGGCATTTCTCAGTAAGATTGTACTTGTGGTTTTGGCAAGACCGGTCTTGCTAACTTACCTCCCAAGAACGAACTTGGGGCGCAGTGATTCATGGGATTGCTCTCGTTTGCTGAGGATGCAACCGATGTTTCCAATTATATTTGGGGCAAGAACGACATCTGGGGATTTTTATGGTCCTCTGTACTTCTGTTCTTGACCATTGGAACTGGTCTTCGGCAATGTAAGATGACGTAAAATGGGAACACAAAAACCTAAGTACAGTAAAGTACCTATATTGAGAAACAGCCAGTGTGCAGCGTGGTGGGAATGGAGTCATGGCCCCTTTCCGGTCTGTTTTTTGTTATCGTTTCGGATGCCAAAGGAGGATGCGGCGGTTTATAGGCACTTGGTGGCTGTCCTGAGGCCGTGTTTGATGAGCGTGGCTCATGGAGAGGACCGTACAGAGGAGTTCCACAGGTCAGGAGTCGGCCAGCAGCACGCGCTCAGGCTACCCGGGGCTTAGCGAGCCCGTGAGTCCTCAGGCTTTGTGTTTGCCGTGTGTGTTTGCCATAGCCACACGGTGAATCTGCTGGGGAACCTGCCTTTGATGTGCCTGGACGTGCTGCTCCTTCCCAAGGTGAAGCAGGGCTCCATCGAGTACCTGGGCGTCAACATGGACTCGGTGAACATGTTACTGCAGTTCATGGAGAGGAGATTAGACAAGGTGAGCCGTTGGGTCAGGAGGTTAAGGGGTTCCTGCTGCAGTCACGCGTACTTGTTAAGCGTCTAGTTTATTGTATGGTTTTGTTCTGCATATGTTTTGAATATATGTAGTGTGTGAAACTTTTTGTGCATTTGTGCACTTTTAAAATGTTTTTTAAAATGAATTACTGTTTTCTTATGTTTAAAAATTAAGAATTAAATCCCTGCACATAACCTGAAATTCAAAATCTGTAGGTGCTCTATTATAGGGTCACTTAAAACAAACAAGCCTTCTTAACTGGACATATGGGACTTTTGGGCAGCCATTGTCCATATTCCTGTGCAGGAATCCCAGGTACCTTTAGATATCATTGGGGTCTCATTGAGCAGCGCTGGCACCTTTATTCTATCCTATAGGGGACCAAGGTAAAGGAGACTCTGTTGCCCTGCCTGAACCTGCTGACGGAGAGTGCCCGCGTGCACAGGGAGACCAGGAAGTTCCTGCGGACCAGGGTGGGACTGTGTTATGTGTGTGTTATGTATGTATTATATTGTGGAGAACAAATGATCCCACAATGTGATAAAAACTTATTTTGACGTTGTGGGGACCACTTTTCTGGTGTGACTGCAATCAAAAAACTAAAAATGGGGCTGGGTGGGGTTAAGGTTGTCATTTTTGGGATTAGAGTTTTCCCCCCATAGAAATAAATGGAGAGTCCCCACAAAGATATCATTACAAACCTGTGTGTGTGTGTCTATGTGCCTGTGTACACGTGGTGTGTGTTTGGTTTGTATAAGTGCAGATCCTGCCCCCTCTGCGTGATGTGAAGAACCGACCCGAGGTGGGGAACACCTTGCGGAACAAGCTGGTGCGCCTGATGACCCACATCGACACGGATGTGAAGCATTGCTCCGCGGAGCTCCTTTATGTGCTCTGCAAGGAGAGTGGTGAGCAGGCCTCCGTGGCCCTGGATGCGCAGACGCGCGCAGACATGCGCAGACGCGCGCAGACATGCGCAGACGCACGACGTGACTGTCATTAATCTCTGCAGTGTCCCGATTCATCAAGTACACGGGGTATGGGAACGCGGCCGGCCTGCTGGCTGCACGCGGCCTGATGCAGGGAGCCAGGGACCCGGGCCACTACTCCGAGGACGAGGACAGTGACACGGAGGAGTACAGGGAGGCCAAACCTCAGTGAGTTTGTGTGAACACATGCCATCAGGGCCATTGGCAAATACTTGTATCTGTGTTTTACTAAAGACTAATCGTGTATCGTGGGGGGAGGTTTGGAGTCTATCCCAGGCAGGGCAGTGCACCGGGGCTGGGGAACACCGGGGCTGGGGAACACCAGGGCTGGGGAACACCAGGGCTGGGATCCCAGGCTTTTGTAGGGCAGGTAGACACACACATAACCCTGAGCTGTTTACAGACACCAGTTAGCTTAAATGCAAGTCTGTGAAGGTAACCGCTGTACCCAGAAGAGACTGACACACCAGAGAGAGAACATGCCGACTGCACAATCACAGAACAGAAGCAGTGTTCAAAGCCAGAGAGCTACCCACTGAAACAACATCCCCCCACCAACCCTGCATAGGACAGGCGGGTTGATGGAAGGGAGGATGACAAAGACCACATAAATCACGGTGTCAGACAGAGGTTCTTGGTTTGAGTCTGGGGGCCCCCTGCAATGTGCGCTCAGTGTCTCCTGCGTTTGCTCACAGTGTTGTTCTCTGTCAGTATTAACCCAGTAACGGGACGTGTGGAGGACAACCAGCCCAACCCCATGGATGGAATGACAGAGGAGCAGAAGGAATTTGAGGCCATGAAACTGGTTAACATGTTCGATAAGCTGTCCAGGTAAGAAAGCATTTTGTAGCAGATGAGGCATCGTCCATAAAGGGCCACAGGAACAGGAATGGTACTTTCATACCATTCTCTCATTTTATATAATTCGCTAATGAAACCAGCAGAGTGATATATTGTTATGTTATGTTATGTAATTGATGTCAAATGTGTCTGCTTCCAGGGACCATGTGATCCAGCCAATGAAGATAGGACCAGATGGGAAAATGACATCACTGGCGACCAATGATTTACAGAGAATGACAGTAGAGGGAGAACAGCAGAATTCGGAGAGTGAAGAAGAGAATGCTTAGGAAAGAAGCGTTCATTTAAATATACCATTGAGGTTTATAAGCACAGTAGTGAGAGACATTAACTTGTGATTTTATCAATGTGTATAACCAGGGATGGACATAACTCGTACAGAAGTACACATTCACCTTTAAAAGCAATTTGTGCAGTAATTGATTGTTGTAACAGCATGAATGCATACACATTTTATGTGCATTTGCACCGAAATGACAAGAAACTATTGTGCTTTTTAACCTTTATATGCTAATTTGTACTTCATCTGCGGTAGAGATAAAAGCGCACATAAAATATGTACATATTTGTGCTGCTGCATTAATCAATTGCCGCACGTGTCACTTTTAAAGATGAATGCCTACTTGCGTACCAGTTATGTCAATCCCTTTGTATAACAATGGTGTAAACCAGATTTTTAAAGAGGGGAATGTCATACAACCTTATCCCTCTGTTTCTTGTTTTAAAAATATTTGTGGTACTGGCCTTGTGTTCTGTACTGCTAGGAACTGGCTCCTTGTCAGCTTAACCAGGATAAAAGGTTAAAGGATGGATGGGTGGATGAATGGATGGATAGATGGATATTTGTACTAGACTAGTGGTCGCTGCAGAAAAAATATATGCAATATCCTGAATATTGTCTCTTGTTCTTTGACAATTGTAACAGTGGGTTATCTTGTCCATTGTTGAGTTTTTCTTGGCTAAGTCACTGCACAATATTCTGCCATCGCATATTTCTCAGTACTGGTAATATTATCTAACTTTAGATACTTTCTGATTTGTGCCACTGTGTGTTGTACTAGTTAATTTGAATCAATTAATTTGTTGAGGAGGCCACTGTAACTTAAACTGAATTTTGTATGTTAAAAGTAAATTATAGATTACTCTTATATAATGAGGCCGTATGATTTCTTGAGGGTCTGTTTTTAATCTGTATCTTTTATTGATTGACCTCTTAAAGGATTTAGAAGCTATGTTAAATGTTTAATAATCCTGCAGGACACACTGGCAATTAGTTCAGACTGATATAGGAATCTTGTTTTTATTTGCAAACATGCAAATGACACTTGAAGGCAAAACCTGATAAAGTAAATAATGTCTTTATATTTTATAATGGATGTTATAAAGAAAAAAAGAATGAAATATTATTGTGTTATTTCCAGTTTCTGTACTGTCTGTAGTATGTTGCATGTTATGTTATTTTTTATCTCTGGAAAATTTGAAATGTAGGATTGAAGCATAGTAGGTGTTTTGCAATTTATGTACCTTATTCACATACTAGCTGCTACAGAGGCTGGTTGAGGTCAAGATTTGTAATCTCAAGGTTGATGGTTCACATCCTAGGACAGAAGTGGGGAACCTGATCCATGGAGGGCCGGTATGGGTGCGGGTTTTTGGAATGACCTCTCAATCAGCCAGTAATAAAGCAGTGATTCTCAACTCCAGTCCTAGGAACCCACTCTTAATGTTCATCCCAAAAACCAACACCCACACCGGCCCCCCATGGATCAGGTTCCCCACCCCTGTCCCTGGACAAGCCATGATGTCGTCACTTTGAGTTGCATGGGAAATGGGTGAAATGGCTTGAGGAAAAACGTGATAGCCTAGGCGATAGGTAGACAAACAGGCAGATGGACGTAAGTAATAATGTGCTGAAAGTATAGCTTACTTTCTGTACCTAAATCAAAAGTAAAACACACACAACATGTGTTTAGATCTATTTTTTTCATGAAATGACTGGGGTATTAATGCACTTCCAAGGTAGATTGACAACAGGAGCTATACGTTCAGGCCCTTTGTATGTTCATTGACAATTCATTAGGGTTGGTGTGGGCAGGTCGTACAGGATCTATGTACAGAAGAACTAAATGACCTGATCACAATAGATGTTTTGTATGATGTGCCAAATTAAGTTTGTCAAACACTAGATATGGAAATGGACAGAATCTAATCATGTGCTATCATATAGGTGAGGACCATGCACCAATATAGCGTGTTGCCACACCCATCACATGGGTGAGAACCTGAGGGCAGGCTTGTGGTGTTACCTCAGCACCAATAGACCAGTGCCAATCCTGCCACCAACCCCCAAGTTATTCCCGGTAAGTTGGAGGACCTCCTTATAGGACTGGATGTAGATTAACATCATACCCAGGATGAAGCAATTGCAGGTGAAGGGCTTTGCTCAAGGGCCCAATGGAGTAGAATTACTTTGGGCATCCATGGGATTTGAACCAGCAACCTTCTAGTTACTAGCACAGATCCCTAGCCTCAGAGGCACCACTTCACCCTATCATATACTGTGTATGGAAATGTGTAGGACAGGCAAGTATAGAAAATGAATGGTTGTAGGGGTGTAGTTAGAGGTGAATGGATATGGGGCTTAGTTTTTACTGGGGGTGATGGCAAACATAACTATTCATAACTTAAGCCAATAAAATCCACATTTATTTGTGGGGGCTAGAAAACATTTTAGGGGGCTGAAATAGGCCTAATGACACTGATGGATGGATGGATCAAAACATATATTGTAATTATAAACTGGGAGAGGGTAGCAGCTACAGTAATTTGTTGAGAGATATTAAAAAAACATAATTTGCTGCTAAATACTTATGTAGTGTCTTAGACAATGCATTTAAAAGGGCATTTTTTATATGTTGAATAATAATAATAATTATTATTATTATTACTATTATTATTATATGTTGTAAGACACCCGCGACGAATGGATGGATCAATACGCTTGTCCTGTGCAGGGTCGTGAGGGTCCGGAGTGTGTTACAGAAGCCGAGGTGGCAAGTCAGGGAATTAACCCAGGATAGGGCGCCAACCCAACACAGGGATGGATGGATGATTCAGTCTCCGGAACACCAGGGGGCAGTGTGAGCGTTTGGGTTTATGTGTTGTAGTATAAACGAAGGAGGAAAAAAACTGCACGTCAACAAAAACATGGCTGACTGGAATAGAGGTATTCAGCGCCACGTAGTCCACTTTATAATGTCTGTTATTACTTTTACCTGTATGTTTTTAAATGTCAAACACAATATCATCAAAGAATACATGTTTATATGAATCTGGATTGTGTTGAGGTGTTCGCAAGTGGTTCTCATTGTGTTATTAGCTTGCTTGATAAAAAGTAGAAATCGGGATAGTTTTTCTTAATATATGTGAATGTGTCCTGGATGTGTTGGTAATTCGTGTATTTTACTATGCGGATTCACGGTAAAGATATATTTTAGAAAAGCGGAGCTGCCGCGCTAGTCTTGTGTCGTCGTTAATGGGTGTTTGATAAATTATTGATAAATGCATGAAAATAACCTCTTTCGTGCCGTTGTCATCTTGGAAAATCACGATAATCCAGTAATCCCTCCGGTACGTTACCAGGTCATGGCGCCGTGGATGATATGATGGACGCAGAAAACAAGCTTTTGGCGGAGAACCTGTCTTCAAAAGTCTCCAGACTGAAATCCGTACGACACATTTAATTTTAAATTTTAATAGTCCCATAACCTGTACTTTTGAACAGATATTTTGAATGTATAATCTGTCCCGGTGCTGTCACCTAAAATGCATATATATATATATATATATATATATATATATATATATATATATATATATATATATATGTGTATATATATGTATGTGTATGTATATATATATGTATATATATGTATGTGTATATACGTTTCCTTTCTTTTTCTCATTTAGCTAGCATATGATATTGACAAAGAAGCAGAAGAGCAGAATTCATATTTGGATGGCATGGTAAGTTAAGGAAATTAGGATCAATGGTATATCTTCCAATTAGTATCTATTGTATGATTGATTTGTGAGTTCTGTTCGATTACAATTAGGGCTGTCGCTGTTGATTATATCAATAATCCAATAATCAACCGATTAATCTGACGATTCATCAAGTAATTGTTTCAGTATAATATAGTATAACTTAATATACGTAATATATTGCATTTGGCATGAAGCAGGAACCAACAAACCATTACAGGGTCACACTTATGGTCAGTTTAGGCACTACAGTTCATTAAGTTTCATGTTTCTGGACAGTGGAAGGAAAGCCACGCTCACATGGGGGGGGGGGACATGCCATAGCCCCACACACGACGTACCATCCTTGGTACTTGACTTGCACAGTGTGCATTGTTAATAACTGCATGCGCATGAAATGCCACGTTGATTTCACATCGCAAGGACCATGATAGTCTGCTGGGTTCTAACCATGAATAAGTTTCACTAAAACATTTTGGGTCAGTCATATGAAACAAAAAGATTTGCAATTTTAATGATGGTGTTCAATATTATCTAGTATATGTTTTTAAAAAGGTCTAAAGTTGACCACTTTTGCATGAGCTCTCCAGGACGATCCTAATCATCATCGTCCTTGCTGTTTGATTCACTCATAGACCGTTTCACCCGTTTGTGAGAAATTAAACAAAAATGAGTGAAGAGGAGAAAAGTGAACTAGAAATGGTCACAAAAAAGACCATTCCGCTGTATGGAAATATTTTGTATTTCATAGACATGACATTGAACAAAGGCAAGCGATTTGTCTGCACTGCTTTGTATCTGTTTGGCACAACTAATGGCAATACCACCAACTTATTTGACAGACCTTGTTGGTAGATAAGTTTTGTATGGATGTATAGTTGATTTTCAACTCTTATATCGCAGAAACTTGAAATATCATTCAGCCCTGTTCAAAACACACAGTATGTTCACAAAAAATTATTAATATTATATTTCTTATATACACCGTATTATGCAAGATGATGTGACTAAGCTACATGGCTAACCTTTGTTTTAGTAGTGATTATTTTGATATAGACAAATCGTGGAAAGTAAATTTAGCAAAATGATTTAAAGTCAAAGTGATGATGAAGACAGGCTAGGCTGCTCCGAGAGACTAAATGACACTTATTTGTGGCTAACCTCACATTACTGAGTCCATCAAACCTGAATGTGTTCTTTAACAAGTATTTGCATTGCAGTCATGCTGTAGTGACGTGAATATATATGTATCATAAGTTATGCTCTGCAATACTGACAGATGACTGCACATTCACTCACATTTAATGTGAAGTGTTTCCAAACAACTGATGGTTTTTGCTCTTTATTTTCATTTGTCTCCCTTCCACCATATTGCTGAATGATCGAGAAGGAAAATTATAATCCATGCTTTTTAATAATTGAGTAATGGTGACCGCTCTGATTGCAATTGGATTCCACACTAATCAGTTTAAGACGGGCTTTCCTTCCTTTTTCTTGAAAGGACTCCAACTTCCTGAGTGCTACTGGGCTCCTGACAGGAAGTGTGAAGAGGTTCTCCACTATGGTTCGATCTGGCAGGGACAACCGCAAGATCCTCTGTTATGTTTCTGTGGGACTGGTGCTGGTCTTCTTCCTGCTTTACTACCTGGTCATGAGGTCCCAGGCTTAAACAAAGGAAAACAGGAAAGAACTGTGCTTCATTCCATTGCATACACAGGGCTATTTAATTTCTAGATGATATGAGAAGTGCCCTTCTCAGTGTATACTTGTCTTTCATTAAAGTTCTATTTATGACTGAGAAATTGCATTCGACCCTCAGGAACAATGCCCAGTGTGAATAAGAAGATTTTAGTTCACTGAGGATTTCAGTTTTTTTTTTTTTTTTTTACTGAGTTCGGAGAAATTCATGCTGAATGCCGAGAAGGACTTGGCTTCTTCTCAGGCTGCTGAACTCTGACTTGCATAGTAGGAAAGGGTTGAGTCCAGCTGGTGTGAAGTGCCCCCTTTAATTGTGCTTATTGAAGCGTCTTGCCAGTGGAATGCATGTTAAATCACCAGCAGTCCGGAGGGGGTGCTTGTCCATCAAAACCTGGTTGTGATATTTTAATATGCAGTCAGCAGGAGAGAACAGGGAGGATAGAGGCTGGTGCAGATCAGTCAGGGTGTTTAATGTGGGAATGAATAACATGATTCTGTATAGATTATTGTATAATATATCTATATTTTTATAAGTCCCAGACACTGTATATATATATGACCATTTTAAATCATATTGCATTTCAGAATTTAGGGATTTCAGCTATTTAAATATATACCTGAATCTGCAGAATGTTTCTGATATTTGATATATAGGACCAGTTTGCTTTCATTTATTTCTTTTCATTTCCTACAAACTACAGATGTTGGAATTGTCTGTGCTTCAAAATTCGAAGGTCATGTAGCATGAAGGAGGGATCAGAGGCAGGCTTGTGCTCTGTCTCTGTTCTTGTCCTCAGTTTCTGGAGAGTAAAATATTTCACTTTTCACTCCCACTCTTTTTGCACAATGCCTTGTGACTATTTATTTGATTGTGGCCATTAAGGTTATGGAAAAATGCGGGAAGCGGAAAGCATTATGTTTAGCATCAATTTTCCATGTTGTGGTTTTTTGTTAAATAATTTTGATTCTTTCCTTTAACTGTCACTCATGCCAAACCAGCTTATTGATTTTCATAACTTTCTTGTGAGATCCATGTTCACTACTAATGGTACAGTAAGACAGTTTGTTGTATTAAACTATAAAACCACCATCTGTGTGCTTTCATCCTAGGTTAATTTTAGCTGATGGTGGAGTTTTGGTTCACTTTAGGATTAAAATACAATCATTGTGAGTAACCTAGAGCCTAATTTATTACATCTTTTATTTACAGATTATTTGATGGGTTTGTACCTTTGTTCCATTTTCGCTAAAAAGTACAAAGGATTTTTCTTCTACCTGTAAATATATGAGCACTTGACCAATAACTGTGGAATAAAACATAAAATCTGTACGGCTAACCCTACATGCTTTGTCTACCTCGCCGCTGAATACGCTTAAGTACATTCACGTGTATGTTGACTGGGCATAATGGAATGCCATTGGGTTGAAAACCCTCAGAATTAGCACATCAGATGTCTTAAGTACCTATCACGTGTTTTATGCACAACTGCGATGTAGTATTTCGGATAATCCATTTGTGTCAGTATCAGCTTGTGCGGTAGGGATGGGAATTGCGGCTTTTTTAGTGACCCAAACATGTACCAATAAGAGCCAGGTCTTTTGGCTGCCAAACAGTCCTTCATTTAGTACAATTTCTTGCTTTTATTATTAAGGCTGGCATCCGTCCCTAATAACACGGGATCTTCCCTTATTGGAATGCTCTGTGCTGTGTTATACGGGACTGGTGGCAACTCTTTCTAAAATTCGGCCAGAATTAGCCATGTTGAACGCTGTAAATTACCGTTTCGCTACAGACAATAAACATGGTGTATCTGGTCTCTATGCATAAATGCATGTTACTGTATGGCATTGTGATGTCCATACTTTAAAAAAAATACAGTCGACTCTTGAACAACACGTATTTCGACAGTGGGGGCCACTTTTACACGGAATTTATTTTCATTAAATACATTGGATTTTTTTTTTTGTTTTATGCAGTGTGCGTTATAAATGCATAAAGCATGAATTGGCATATTTTTATACTTTCATTAACATAAATACAGTATATATTACACAAATCTTACTTAAAAAATGTTAAAATGTTATTTTGGCTTTTTTGTTTCCAATCAAGACCCATGAAGATTTGGTCATTTTGCATGTTATGTGTCAAACTGTGTGAACGGTATATATAGCCCATAAAATGCACGCGGATTGTTTTAAAATAGGTGAGGTCTACGGTAGCAAGGTAAGTGTATTTATATGGCACATTTCAGATGCAGAGTGCTTTACAAAGGCAGAAGAGCACATTTAAATAATATACATTAGAATCACATTTAAAATACAACAATAATAATACTGCAATTATATATAAAAAAAGCACACTAAGCTAATTAGATGAGCATTATACTACCACTGCACAAACTGGTGTTACCTCGAATGAGTATAAAAAAACAGTCCTGAAGAATTTGTAGCCTTTTCTTCAGGGCAATGTTATTTCTGAGCAGGGGACCTCTGCTTACCCAGCAGGCTGCCCAATGGGCAACTTGGAAAAATCCTGAAAATGGATCACTGCATTGAGCGAAGTCAAGTGTGAAGCGAATGCTGAAGCTGACAGCTGAGGCAGCCAGAGACGATCTGTAACATCCACTGCACATGTGCCTGGCTGGTTGTGACTGCTTATATGGTTTTCACACACATTTATATAAATGTATGAAAATATTGTGTAAGTGGGGAGTTAACACTAAAGTTTCATGTAGCATGTATGGTTTGATGTGACTGACCGTTAGTTGGTTTTCCTGGGGGGAGGGGCAGCACAGCCCACATGACAGGCTACACCATGAGTAGGATGCCAATCTAGCACAGGAAACACACACCATGGGCAATTCACAGATGCCAGGGAGCCTAACTGCATGTCTTTGGGTTGGTGGCGGAGACCAGAGTAGCTGAAGGAGCTCTTCATGGTGGAATGTGTAAACGTCATAGACACAAAGCGTAACTGGCATCCAAGCCAACAGGCTGGAGATGTGAGGCAGTGTTTCCCGGCGTCTTGGAATCTTCCTGCCCTCTCAGGAGATCCCCGTAAATCCCAGATGGCTTCCCACAGCACTGGTGTCACCAGCAGTTCTGGGGTTACTGCCATCATGAGCACCAGCTTGTGTCATAGTGTAATAGGTTATATACTGTTGTTAATTTTAGGTAACCTTTCCTGTTTGGTTCAATAAAAACATGGTTGACATAATGAATAAATTCTGTCATCTCTCTGATCACTGACACTGATCTTTCTGAAGTGTCTGTCCCGGTGTCCATCACTTTCATATCATGGTCATATTTATCTAGGTATTTTCAGCCCTTCCAGAGGAAAATATTTATTGATATTACCAAGAACAGATGGGGACCTGTAGACATCCTCATAATGAAAGGTTGGCAAGACAATTCGACAGCTGCCCCCATGTAAATTATTTTTCATTTCAATCACCTGGGGACCTGATGTAGTCAGCTTGTGAGAGATACAGATACAGCATTTTGTAGTCACCTCACACAGAAGCCACTGAGTTTTATATATCACTGAGTCTCAGCAAAGTCACATGCTGTTAGATTTAAGGTGATGTCATGAAAGCTTTTTTTTCTCACGAGACTTGAGTGAGAGCAGATATTGTTATGGAGAAAAAGCTACAGTTTAGGCCATCCATCATCTGTAAATAGAGTAGAATAATGATGTGCTTATGATTATTTAATGCCTGGAGCTCCTAGCGGCTGATGGCTGAGCAGATGCTGTTCAGATCCTGATTCATATTGTGTTGCCATCTTTGCATTCTTACCCTGCCATAAGGGCTTTTCTGCATGTGACCCCCTGTTGACCTCCACATCTTCACAGCATTCTAATATACTTCCGTAATGTGCCATTACAGGGCTTGTGTAATAATCAAGCTGGTGTGTTGGTACACCACATGTTGTCCTTGTCCTTACTCTAATAATTGTATCCTAAGTTGACATTTATCTTTAAGGTCACTGCTCAGGTTCTATTAGAAGCCTTTGACCCTGTACTAGATAAGAGGCAGGGAAAATTAATTAATTAAATCACAAAGAAAATACTACGCCACTTAAGAGCAGCTCCAAACATCATTGCTTAGCTATTCTATCCATGTTCTTTTCTAAAAGCCAGTGCTCTTGAGATACCACTGGTATCTATGCGCATATGACTCATCCATGGCATCCTTGCGGTGAGAGTAAATGAAGTGAATGTCCAATTTCTATCATGGTGCTTTGATGGGGAAAATACAAGGGGAAATGACAGGCAGTCTAATCTGATCAGGAAATAATGCATTTGTAGATGTGGCTCTTCAGCTGTGGAGTTACTTGGAGGACATGAGCAATTGGCAGGACAGCTTATTGCCGTCAAAGGCAGTTTAGCAATGAGTGTCTCACAAATGTTTTAATCATCCTCTGGGTTTGACCAGGTAATAACTGTAGTGATTTTAGCCTGATGATATTCTAACTGAAGATGTATAAGCCTGATGATTTTCTAAACTCATACACTGTATAATACCACTGATAAACCTTCCTTATGATACTTTAAGTGTCAGAAAGTCCAGTGAGATTCTTATTATGATCTCACTGAATTTACAGAGTAAAGGGCACTTTAATTACATTTGAATAAACTATTATTGAAATATTGCTGGCTTTCCAACAGAAGACATGTTAAAGTAGGGTTTTATCCTGCATATTCTCTAAGGTACATGAGGCCAAACCATTTTAACTTAAATTAAAAGATGTCAGACTTTCTTTGATGTAGTTACAGTACTTCTGTATTTCACAACATGTAAATCCCCACAATGCAATTGCTCATACCTGTAATGTAGAATAGTGAGGTCTGATAGGAGAATCGATATTTTAACCCCCTCATTTTGATTACTCTTCCATCAAGGGATATTTGAAACAAATTTTTTAAAATGCTCATTATCAGGGTACCTCATAGAGTAGTATTACCGCCTCACATCTCCAGGCTCACATCTGCTGTTTCTGGGGTTTCCATGTCCTGGTAAGCAGGTACTCGGGTCTCCTCACACAGTCCAAATACCTGTTTTCAGCATATATGCCATCCCTAAATTGTCCATTGTGTGTGTTGGGTGGGGGGCAGATATATATTGCATTGTGGGGACCAAATGTGATAAAAACCTGTAATTTTAACGTTATGGGGACATTTATTCAGTCCCCAATGGACTATTTTTTACTGATTTAATATACATTAATATAAATTTTAAATAATTTCATAAAAATCTGTGAAAGCAATAAAAAAAGGGAAAATCTTTTTTTGGTTCCTTATTATTAAACTTAGGTCTGGTTAGAGTTTTCCCAAAAGAAATGAATGGAGAGTCCCCACAAAGATATAATTACAAACCTGTGTGCGCGCATGTGTGTGTGCGTGCCCTGTAATGGACTGGCATCTCTTTCAGGATGTACCCCAGCTTTGTGCCCTGTAATGGACTGGCATCTCTTTCAGGATGTACCCCAGCTTTGTGCCCTGTAATGGACTGGCATCTCTTTCAGGATGTACCCCAGCTTTGTGCCGTGTAATGGATTGGCATCTCTTTCAGGATGTACCCCAGCTTTGTGCCCTGTGCTGCCCGGGAGAGACTTCAGGCCCCCTTTAATTATGGAATTCAAAATAACACATGAAACTAGCACTTTAAATATTTACGAATTTAATTTTTTCCCCCCTTCTTACTTTTTGTAACATTTCATGTTTGTCATATTACACAACGCTCTAAATGGTACAATAAATGATCACAGATTGCTTATAGATGAACATTTTGTAACAGTTTGTGCATCCAAGAAGGTTTTTAAAGGCTACTACTTGTGAGACCTCACTGGTGCTCGCTTTGGTACCAGCATCAGGACAGAATCATTCCATTTTCCTTTGTCTTGTAGCATTATTTCCAACCGCTAAGGACTCCTCAAAGTTCCCTACACATTTCTTGCAGCAAAGACATGTAAGTATAAAAGCAAAGTATAAAATATACCAATTTCCAATAACATCTGTGCAGACAAAAATAGTACATGTGCATTATTTGCAGATCTAATAAAGGAAGCAACGTCACAGCAAAGTTATATTCACTCACCCAGGAATGCAGTATTAGCACCTTGCTGGGATCAGTACTCTAGCAATGCCATTACTCAGATTACTGCCATTATAATGGTAAAATACAGTATATTCATCTGAACAAGACTAGCAGGTCATTCAATGTATGAGCTGGTTGGTTGATGTTTTCTTGTGTAAGTCTTATATCGGCATAAGATGCTCTAAGTCTAAGCCAATATCTGATTCCTTACACTGTGATGTATAAAAATTTTATCTACACAACAAACATGATTAATTAATTATTTACACTCTGGTCCTTAAGCAGCAGTTGGCTGAATTCTATACAACCTTTTTCTTTTGACTAAGCTAACAAATGCCAGGGATCATTCTGATTTGACAATCATTTTTTTAAAGGAAACTGACCAGACTGCAGTGGTGCACATCCAAGATTTAGGAGACTTTAACTGACACACAAACTCCTAAATGTTAAGATATTCTTGTTTCTGGTTTTTGTCAAGCTTGCAAGCCAGACTATCTGCAAAGAGATCTAGAAAGACATAATAATACATCATGATTAATTACCTTTACGGTCTTTAAATTTCCAGCAGTGCTGGTAATACATTTTAAACTCTGTCTTTTTCAGAAGAAAAAACAGGAACAAATTCCAGAGACAGGTAGCTGCTAAAAGTAGCCAGACATTTGTCTTTTGCAGGTAAATTACCTAAATTAAACTGAAAAAGAAAATACACAAAATTAACTAAATTAATAAAGATTGCTGACATGATGGATGTACATGTATCCATAAGCAACCGTGGTTAAGGCCATTTTGTCATGCAAGATGATTTCGATACAGAGGTTAGCAACAACTGTGCAGAAATCTGTGGAATAATTTTCTGAACTCGGTATTGAACACAGTGTAGATGATAGGGTTGAGGGCACTATTGACGTAGCCCAACCAGGTGACGGTGCTCATCAGATAGGGCGAGATGTAACAGGACTCACAGATGACACGCATGGTGTGGACCACGAAAAATGGAGTCCAACAGAAGAGGAATACACCTAAAACCAGAGAGGGAAAGACCGGTGACTAGAAGGTTCCAGAAGAAGCTTGAGTTCAGCATGAATTAGCAGCTATGATAGAAGTATTTGATAACAGTGCTCTGCTCAGCTACCCTTAGTTACATGGCAAATTAGTTATGTAGTATTAATCCAAACAATTTTATGATTGTGAATTGTATCTTACAGTGTTTCTAATCTCTAGACACATACAGATGGAAAACGAAACACACGAAATGGACCACAATCATAGATGAATGTAGAGTAGATGTATAACCTTCTCTTACAATGACCATGCCTTAGTGAATAATTTAGAACTTTTAATGGGGTATCTATAAATACCTACTTGACAGATTGAGATACAGAATAGCTGATATTTCAGCCAGTTCTGGGTCCTTGTTTGAAACTGATATATGTAAGGGATAATGTACAGGCAGCCGGTAGTTATCGCAGAAATAAGCCCCGACAGTGTGATCAGGACCCGACGCGAAGCGGAGGGTCTTGTATCACACTGAAGGGGCTTATTTCGCTATAACTATCGGCTGCCTGTACATTATCCCGCTTATTACACGGCTACTTGCCACATAAGGAAAAAAACTGGACATGAATATGAATTTGAAACATTTTATTGGCATATTTGTTTTAAATTAACATTTTTAAATGGTAATCTTTGTTTTGGCGCGGAGGGATTTTAAACATACAAGTAGTACCGGCTATGCGTTATTACTTTGGAGCGGTTATTATTTGAAAAGAACGAACCTGCAAATGTCTCAACTGACCAATCAGAATCAAGCATTCCAGAGAGCCGTGTAATAAGAAGTTTTAAAATGTTTATGCTTTAAAAGCAGCTGATTTGGCCTTGCTGAGGTTACAGAAAAGTGCTGACAGGAACAATGGTGTCCTCATCATCAGACTCATGAGAGGGAATGATACATAATGATGAGTGACGATTGTGGTGGAAGGGGAGCATGGAGGTTCATAGAGCAGCACTGCTGTCTCACACCTCCGGGGGGAGCTCTGCATCCTACCTCTGCTCTTTAGCTGCAGGTTTGCATGTTCTCCCAATGTCATACGGCTTTCCACACCCAGTCCAAATACTTACTGGTGCCCTGTGATGTACTGGCATTCCATCCATGGTCAGCCCCAGCCTTATACTCTACGCTGCCTGAGATAGGTTCCAGGCTCCCCTATGACCCTGATCAGCATAACTGGTGAGAATATAGATGTATGTTTCAGCAAAAGCTTTGTTTGTACAGGGACGTCTCCCACAGCACAGAAGAATAACTGTTTTCCGTTAAACCAACTATCTGTGAGACACAAAGTCTCCCCCACAGCCTGGCTTGCTGAATTTTCCTTCTGTTTGTTTAGATCTATAAATATCATGGATAAAAACATTTAAACACTTTTGATAGCTTTCACTTAAAGGGGCCCTAATATGATAACTGATAGCTTTCACTTAAAGGGGCCCTATTATGATAACTGATAGCTTTCACTTAAAGGGGCCCTATTATGATAACTGATAATTTTCACTTAATGGGGCCCTATTATGATAACTGATAACTTTCACTTAATGGGGCCCTATTATGATAACTGATAGCTTACACTTAAAGGGGCCCTATTATGATAACTGATATGATAACTGATAGCTTTCACTTAAAGGGGCCCTATTATGATAACTGATATAACTGATAACTTTCACTTAAAGGGGCCCCATTTCTGGTTTCTCATTTAGTCCTTTAGTGTGTTATATAGCTTTATGTGCATGTTTACGGTCTGCAGAGTCCCAAAGTACCTGCCAAAGGGAGTAACTTTGTCATACGGATCTGTCCCATACGGTTTGGCTACTGTCTTGAATGTTTTCCACTTGTGAATAATCTTTGTCGCTGTAGAATGATTGACTTCAAATTGTTGAGAAATGGCCTTATAACCCTTCACAGATTGATGGGCAGCATCATCTTTAAGATTTCTGCTGATGTCTTTCCTCCTTGGCATTGTGTTTACACACACCCGACTGCTCCAGACCAGCAAACTGCCAAAACTTCTGCTTCCATAGAGGTGGTCACACTTGCTGATGATCAATTAATCAAGTGCATTTGATTAACAGCCCCTGGCAGCTACTTACCCTCTCAATCCCTATGGAAGCAGTAAGAATGTACTCAGTTTTTCACACCCTGCTTCTCCATTTTTGGCTTTTTGTTAAATAAATAATAACATGGTGTAATCTGTCATATTTTGTTGTTTATTTGAGGTTGTATTTATCTCATTTTAAGACCTGTTAGGGACCAGATGATTCTTTATTATGTCCTGATATATAAAACTTTAGAATTGAAAGAGGGTGTACTTTCTTTTTAACGTGACTGTTCAAATGAGCTGTATTCAGTATCAATTATTGAATGACCATTTTTTTCTGGCAAGGGGCACTTCAGGGGGGGTACCAGTTCTTTTATTTTTTTCGTAACAAATCCCATTAATGGGGTTAGTCTACCCTTATAAGGAAGCTGGTAATGGATTACACTTAAAGGTTTTGCAGACACGTCCATTTTGTGGAATCAGGCTAAAACAGTCTGAATTCCTTTCTGAATGAAAACATCTTGAGATTTGAAGAGTTGTTCCATTTTCCTCACAGGATAAAGGCACTGAATGATAAATATTGGATCATGTGCGATCCCGGACGCTGGCCTTCCACGCCACTCTTGCGGTTTCACCTCACTGCACTGTTTGGAAATGTCTCTCACAGGGCAATACTGTGCAACCGTGCCATACATTTATCTGACAGGCAAATCATACCTTCAACACTGGAATGAATTCAAGTTCCCACTTTTCTCTCTGTTGTTTAAAATACGGAGAAGGTGCAATTTGAAAGGTAATAAAAGATAAGCTTGGTCTTCGCTTTGAATGGGGCAACGTGACGAAGTGATGTGCAAACTGACCTGTCGCTTTGGCTGTTTGCTGAGTTACACACAGACCTGTATAAGCTGGGACACAAACTCACTTGTGACCTTGTAAAATAATGGTCTCCCAGATTCTAGTACAGGTACCAAACTTATCTGTTGGCAAACTTCAAAAATGGCAGGATAACTCTACACTCCAAAGCTACCAATGTTAAAATGTCGATTGCATATACAACTCCCCTAAAATGTTTTAAAATGAAACTACTCTCAAGCCCTAATTGCACTCATTGCCCAGATAAGGCACTTGGTACAACAATACATATGTTCTGGTTGTGCATTACAATCAGAAGCTTCTGGCATGAGATATGTTCTATAATATCCACACTACTTAATAAGAACATACAACCCAACCCCTGCCTCAGCCTTCTTAATGACGATTCACAGCTACCGCTCACACCTACTCAGCGTAGACTGCTCCTCTGCAGAACTCACTGCAGCAAAAAAGTTGTATTAAGATTTTGGTTCTACCCTAATCTACCTCTAACACAATATTGGTTAACTGCTTATCAGTATATCACTTCAATTGAGTTTACAACTGCACGCCTTAACAAGGCCAAACCCAAAACCATCCAGGCTTGGTCTTGGATGACTCGGTCCATTCAAGACTTTGGAAAACAAAAGATCCATGGTTAAATTTAGAGGTCTGGTATAAGAGACTCTCTTTTTCATTTAATTTGATGTAATGAGGGGAATGCTTTGCATGTGTTCGTAATCTCAATCTGTAACAGCTCTCTGTAATCAATTATGGTCACTGTCTGCTTCTTTTATAATCTTTGTGTCGTACTGTACTGTGTGATCCGTATGTTCATGATAAGTTGTAAGTGTAAAATTTCCTGTATCTTCTAATAAAAAAATGTCAACTATAAAAAAATGTCAATTGCACGCTTACAGCGCATTTGCTGTGATTAAAACAGCTGTTCACAGCTCGGCTGTCTTCTGCAACTAACAGCAGGAAGCTAACTCACGTGTGGCTGCAACTCACCCACGACGACGGGAAGAACCTTCATGGCCTTGCGTTCCCTGCCATTAATCTTGGCTCTCCTCTGTCTAGAAGACGTCCCATACATTATGCCCTGGTAGGCCACCGTGTGGACAGGACTCTCCTTGTACTCTGGGGGGACGGGACAGTCTGGAGGGGGACAGTGGTCCAGTTTCTCCAGCTTCTCCATGGGAGCAGGAAGTGAGGCCAGCGGGGTGGCCTGCTGCAGCTTGCGGCACATATGGACACTGCTCCGTAGCTTAGCCTTGCGGGTCTCCTCCCACCGTCGCAGGCCCCGGAACATTCCGCAGTAGAGCAGCAGCATGATGGGGCACGGGATGAAGAAGGAGCACACGGAGGAGTACACCACATAATTATCATCTTCCAGCTTGCACTCGGAGGGATCCCTGTGAGGGACGTTGTTGATCCCGAAAAGGACGGGGGATGCTACCGCTAAGGCTAGTATCCAGGTGGCAGCGAGAAGGATAGCTTGTCTTTGGTCTATATGCTTCCGGTTGTAGTTCAGAGGAACAGACACGGCAATAAACCTGCCAGAAGAGAGTTTTAGGCAGAACAACCCTGTGGATACCTTTTGCATGTAAATTATGTGTCATTACACATGTAATGTCAATTAGCACTACTGCTTAATGAGTCCAGTAAGCCAAAAATGAGTGAGATACCTGTCAATGCTGATTGCACACAAGTTGAATATTGAAGCTGTGCACAACATCACATCCATGGTCATCAGACCATCACAGAAGATCATGCTCAGGGTCCACACACCACCGAGGAACTGGAGAGAGTTTGAAAATTCATCTTTAAGCTTGAATCCCAAGTCTCCAGGCAGATTTGCAGTAATATGGTTGAACCACATACCATGTGTATAAAAATCTGGCTTTGGTGAGCTCTTTGTGTATATGTCAGCATGGTTGTGTGCATGTTCCTATCTATATTTGTTAATGTTTTCACAAGCAATAATAGTCCATTAAAAGGGTGCATATTACGTATTATTCTTTGTGCTTTTGAAAAAAAGATTCACTGTTAGGCTTGGACAAGGTGCCATAATTTTTTACAAGATGGATCTCATTGTGGCAGGACAGGAGTAACAACTTAAAACTTCAAGATTTGCACTATGCAGATTCACTCCAGCACTACTCTTAGAAAGATATTTGCACTCATGAATGTTAAGACATTACTAACTTCAGGAACCAGAAGCTTGATATCACTGTAGAGCTAAAAGCATCCTTCTGGAAGAGGTTTAACACTACTTAAGAGACAAATGTTCTGTAGTACGTTACTTACATTTAACAATCAAATATGGTGCTTTGCCGTAGTTGTGTTGTATTAAGATATAACCAATACCGTAAACTGTACACAGTATAAAACCATTTCAAGTAAAATTGCTAGCATGGTCGCCAGATAACGAAACATTATTATAAGTAAACCATAACAAATCATAATCATAATAAAATCATTTTTAAAAGTTTCGCAATTGATAAGTGGTTATTGGAAAGAAAAAAAAATTGGAAGACAAAATAAGGTTGTCATCATGTCTGACTGGCAAATCTATAATATGACTAAAATAAATTTTAACTTGTACAAAGCAAAACAAACGTGAACACCCTTCAATACAGCAAGCTTAAGTTACTTTTTTTACTTGACGCATAACTTGTGTGGCATATTAAATCTTAAAATGTAAAACACACGAGACATGCTGAATGACATTCTATAATAAAATAACTAGCAAAATCCACGGGACGTTGAGAATCAGAACATAGAAAATAAAAGTAGATTACAAAACATAGCCTACATATAATACTGTGCACATAACTATAGACAATAGTGGCTTATATTTCCAGTCCTTAAGATCGATTTCGACTCCTGTCACCTATACCCTAGTGGTTATAAAACAAAGCTTTATAATCACTTACCTCAGCGTACACATACAACGGCAAAACCAATACCGCCAATAGCAAATCTGCAACTGCCAAACTGACAATGAAGTAGTTTGTAGTTGTTTTTAAAGCTTTTTCTGTGTATACGCTAATGCATACTAGTAAATTGCCACAAATTATAAGGATTATCAGCAGTATCCCGCTGATCAGAGCTGGAAAATTGTGGTCAGTGTGCGGATCTTGGATGGTCTGGTTGGTAGCGGTCAGATTAGGTGGCATGACGGCCGGGAGCAGTCCTATCACCGGGAGGAGATCCGCAGACCCCTTCTGCAACTCGTATGTCCGACGTCTTGTAATAGAGTTTCATATAGGAATTTTGTTCAGCGTCATGACAGTATGATTTTATCATTTGGCGCAGCCGATTGACAGACCCCCGTCACTTTTCATTTCTGTTTACATTCAATTTCAGGAGCACGGTATTGAAATCAAGCGCATCACTATATTAACCAAATTAACCAAAGCACGTATAGTTTTACTAAACCAGTTCGCTATAAAAAAAAATATTGAAACGTCAATTTGAATGAGTTTGAAACTATTTAAACGCAATAACGAAAGAATTTTTGAATAAATGTTAATTTTCGCACAATACTTATCTTAGCACAATACATGTCTTCTTTCTTGCGTAATGAAGGAAAACCTTAAGTCAACAGCACTAGTTCAAAAAAGACCGAGGGAGGGAGAGGAGCCAGTGATGTAATTGGAACACCAAACCCAAGAAAATATCGATGCACTAGAAACTGTATATGAAAGTGTGTCATCAGTTTAGAGAAATCTAGGCAAACTATAGCGCGATGAAAAATGTTAAAATTACACCGTTAATTATAATTCAGACCAAGCCAAAGAAATAAGATGCTTCAAATAGATATACATATATACATAATTATTCATACATAGTACCAAAGTTGGATTCAGGGAAATGATTAAACTATTTCATATAATTATACAATTAAAAATGTTATAGTATATAACGAACAGTGCCAAAAAATGGCCTCATGTCTCTGTGTACTGTATCTGGTTCACAAACCCACAGAAGAAGCAATAATTACAATCTGCACTAAATAAGAATTTGCAGTTCCACTAGCCAAAGCGCAAAAGTAGTTAAAAAATATACTGTCATAATGCAATTCAGTTGGTTTATAAGATGATATTGAGTCCTATCTTCAAGTGGGTGTGATTAATTAATTTCAGCTGATATAGTGAGAACTGATTCAAAAAATTATTTGTAACACAGCTACACTATTGTTCTTGGAGGTTTTCCATAAAATGACAAAAATGGATTGTCCATTTTCTTTCTGCATGCCCAAGAACCTGAAAATTCAGTCCTAACACAAGCTTTACAGATATTATTTTCTTGCAAGTAAGTCAATCTAAATCTCATCAAAGGTAAACACCACCAATAAGCTGATACCTGGTTCTTTCAAGAAGATGAAGGATTTTCAAGATGATGTACTCAAATATAATGAAGTTTGTATCATGTGTATAACATTTTGAATGAGATGTGCTCATTGAAGAACTGAACCTCTATGTATTTCAGGCCAAGCCTATTGGTCATCATATGCTCAATAAAGACTAATTATAGTGCTTTGTAGGTATAGAGACGCGTGACACGAGCACAATCCACAGTCAGTGGCTGATCATGAAAGATCAGCCAATTCCTGCAAACTCGTTTCAGATTTACCTACATGTCATCAGCCAGCCTGGTGCAGCTGGTGTCATTTATTAAATTTGCTCTCCCATTTTTATGGGAACCATATCCAAAATTCCAGCATCTCTGTGTGCTCAAGAACCAGCAGATACATCTCCAGCCTCCTGCCAGTGATTCAAAACATAATAGTGGAAGAGGATTTAGTGTTTATTTTATTAGTTTTCATCCACTAGGTACACAGTAATGACATTAAAGTGACAGAACTGCATTTAGATGGGATGAAAAAACATCACCCTTCCTTGAATATGTCTCTGCAATACTTTATTTGGAAAAGGTAAGTATGTGCATGTCATGTGTGCTTTGACTTGATGACATACGTTAAGCCACTTGGGGTAGTTAGGCCAACATGACTGAAGACTTAAGAATTTCTTATACTTAAGGCCGCAGCTTAGGACTTATAGTTGAGTCCATTTTTATACTTTATAATAATGATAGATTACCTTCTTTGTGAACTCCATTGCTAATGATGGAGGAGGCTGTAAATTTATTGCATAAATGGTTATACTACAACCTATTTTTGGTCCTTTAAGTGATAGGTCTGGCATGGTTAGGAGATTCCAGTTGTCAAAAACAGTCAAGATTTATTAAAAGATATATTATAGTTATCAGAAATGTTCCAGAAAAATTACAAAAGGCCTTTATTTTGGTCACTTTGCAGTAGGAGATAGAGTAGAACTTCATAATACCGCTAATGCATGGCTTCTCTGTTTTTGCCAGCTTCAGAACGAGTAGCATCAGAGTAACATACTGACGTGTCCTTATCCTTAAGTGACAGGAGTAATGGTTGGCATTGATGTCAAAATCGTGTTGGGTGTAGTTGTAGCTTGCTGGGGGGAGGGGGGGGGCAGTGGAGAATCATACTTCTGAGCTAGCCAGCATTTATTTCTTCTCTTCTTCTGCTACCATTCTGCAATAATTATCTCGACATCTCAAGAACACGAAGATTGCGATAATGCCATAATTATCTCATATTGAGATGATGAAGCTCCTTTTCTCTAGATGATGACGTAGTTTAGCAGCGTGACAGTGTAAGCCTTTTGCCAGGGGTGCTGATAGAGATTTTGGGCCCCATGTCAGCATATCATATTGGGCCCTCAATCCAGACTAATCCAGTTATGTTCCAATTTTTTTAGGACCCATTTTGATCATTTCCGGAGCTGTTTTGTACATGTTTCAGAAACATAAATAAGCACCACTTATCATATGGAGCCCCTGAAGGGACCTGTGCAAAAAAATTAAATGCTCTTCCTTTCGTGTGTGCGTGACTTACTTTCGCTTTCGCACAACATAATTTTGCGAGTGAGCTTTTGGGGGCTCCGTGGTATCACAGCATACAGCTGTGGAAAAAAATAAGAGATCGCAGCACATTTTTGTTTCACTCATTTCTACATTTATGGGTGTGTGTCTGTGAATAATATACACTATATTGTATTAGGAGTATTAGGATACCCCTCCAAATCATTGAATTCAGGTGTTCCAATCACTTCCACAGCCACAACTATGAATTGCTTCTACAAACATTTACAAAAGAATGGGTTGCTCTCAGGAGCTCAGTGAATTCAAGCGTGGTACCGTGGTAGGATGCCATTACAGTGGTGTAAAGCACGCTGCCACTGAAATCTAGAGTGTTGGAGACGTGTTCTCTGGAGTGACAAATCATGCTTCTCTGTCTGGCAATCCGATAGACGATCCGATGGATCTGACTGCATTGTGTCAAGTGTAAAGTTTGGTGGAGGGGGGATTATGGTGTGGGGTTGTTTTTCAGGGGTTGGGCTTAGACTGCTGCCCCTGTGATCCGACCTCGGATAAGCGGTGAATGATGGATGGATGGATGGATAGATGGATGGGCTTGGTCCCTTAGTTCCAGTGAAAGGAACTCTTAATGCTGCAGCAGTCGAAGCCATTTTGGACAATTTCATGCTCCTAACTTTGTGGGAACAGTTTGGGGATGGCCCCTTCCTGTTCCAACATGACTGCGCACCAGTGCACAAAGCAAGGTCCATAATGACATGGATGAGTGAGTCTGATGTGGAGGAACTTGACTGGCCTGGACAGAGCCCTGACCTCAACCCGATAGAACACCTTTGGGATGAATTAGAGCGGAGACTGTGAGCCAGGCCTTCTCATCCAACATCAGTGCCTGACCTCACAAAGAATCCTGGAAGAATGGTCAAAAATCCCCATAAACACACTGCTAAACCTTGTGGACAGCCTTCCCAGAAGAGCTGAAGCTGTTATAGCTGCAAAGGGTGGGCCAACTCCATATAAAGCCTATGTATTAAGAATGGGATTTGTTTAATAATATAAAGTGATCTCTTACTTTTTTCTGCGGCTGTAAATGCTAAAGTTTAAAACCTTCACTCTGATTACAAATCAGTCCAGGGATGAGCAGCAAAAGAAAAACAAAATAGTAACTATTCTTTGACAAACAAATACATTTGTTTCTCACCAGTTGACCAGGCAACTGTGGTGACAAAAGCCCCACGTCCCCCCTGTTGTGTTCTCTGTCTTTCTGTATAGTAGCAGGATGGGATATCAGCATTCGGCCTTTGCTGAGCATCCTCCTGAAATATTAATATGGAAAAATCGTCCGCAAGAGTTTTAACACATTCTCTGGAGGGGCAAAGAATGTTAAATTGAATGGGCTAAATGATTAAAATGCTGCCTTTCAAAGGAACCTGCTATTCTTGTATTCATAGGAGATATGTGTGTGATCACTGTAGACTCAGATCATGTTGCAAGTGATTAAATAATATTTACCGTAATTAATTTATTTATTATTTAGCAATTCAAGGCAGTATAGTTATATTATTAAGTCTTTGAACTGCTGTTCCTGCCTTTATATCACACTTATACTTGATGGGACATAAACCCATTAGAATTCACAACACTACACAATATGATCACTTATTAACAAACATATTTGTAGTTTGTATTAGATTTAATCGTTTCATTCATCCTTCTATCCTCATTCAGCTTCTCTTCATGAGGGATGTGATTGATTAATACGTGTTTTTGTAACATAAGAACACCATGTTGTAATAACAACACGTATCCAAAATACAAAGTTGACACATAAAACCAGCACACATGGGATAAAACATTGTCAACATAATTTTTTCAATACTGATCTCAGTACCTTACAAAGTATAACAAACTATAGATGCCTTAATAATGCCGTGCAAAGGATCCTTAATTCTTACACCAACCATTATAAGGCATTATAAAGTTATCTATAGTGTAGTATTAGATGACAGCTTCATTGGAGCTTATGAAGTATTATGATCAACACCTTAATGCATTATGACTGTCAATGGATGATGCTGTAATGCTAATTCTTATACAGACCATTATAATGCAATATAGATGACAGGTTTCAGTAAAGTTCTTATTTACCGAATAAAAATGTAATACTCTATGCTCCATATACATCTGTCTTTTCTTCACGAATGCAAATGTTCATGGATGGAAATGTCTACATATCAGTTCCTTTGTATCGATTTTTAAACTAATTCCTTTTGACGTGGGCATGCTCAACAATAAAACCATGATAATGACAATAAAACGCACAATCGGTGGCAATTAATGCCTGTTGAGGAAGTGTCTATTGGTTGGGTCATGGAAAGAAAGTACACAAGAAAGACATGCACACCAGTCAGAAAAACCATTACCAAATAGACATAATGACAAGTTCAAATAAGCCTGGCTGTAAACCCATCTGTCAGGGTAGGGGGTGGGGTGTGGTGATGTAGACATTATTCAGGGATGAGTGTCTCAGGAGGTCAATGAAGACAAGATATTTAAAGGCTGACTTCAGGCAAGGGGTTGCAAAACTATTCTGGAGTCTCTTTTGCCACTATCATCTCCTGTCCAAGGTGAGTAGAATTGAACCTTAAATCTTGTTTTGATAAAATACCCATATTTCTGTGAGACAGAGAGGCTGAGAAATATAATCAAACCCAAAAAAATACTGGAACTGAAAGGTACGCCATGTTTTCCTGTCTGGTGCTATAACCTTTCAGCGCTAAGACATTTTCTCTTCCAGGCCTTCACCATGGTCCAGCTCATTAATCTAGGCCACTTGCTGCTCTTCACAACTATTTTTGTTCACTACTCAACCGCACTTCCTGTCCTGGAGAGGTGGGTGTATCTCCTGCATTAAAAATACTTACATATGCAGTAGATATGGTGTGACTATAAAAAACTCTACCTGATTGATTTAGGTTTGTTCACTGCGTGGTTGCTCTGATTTGGCTATTTCAAACGTTCTCTCTCTCTGTCCTCTTTTTACCCTAGGGAAGACCCAGTTAACTTTATTCTTCGAAAATCTATATCTGGTCTTGTATACCTTATATGTTTTCTTCTGAATATTTCATTATTACTGATGAATTATTATTTCATGCTTTAACAATCCAGTTTTCAAATATTGATCCTATATCCACCAGTCCATCTTAGAACTGCTTTCCCAATACAGACTCATGGGAGCCTATCTAAAGCTGCAAGGGCACACACACACACTTACACACACACACATTTACATACACATTTACTTACACACACACCCACACACACACACACGCACATAAGAACACACTATAGGAAACTGAGACACATCAGTTAACTTCGCTGCATGTTATTTTCTTTAAATCAACACATAGACAGAGTGGGGTTTCCCTGGGCACATAAAGCAGCAATTCCACCCACTAAACCATTATGCCAACCCATTTATCCAGAATCGACAATGAAGCATTCACTTTTTCCTTTATTCCTCTGAGTCATTCTGTAGTTATTATTTTTTCTCTTACAGGAAAAAAAACCCTATAAAATCCTTATCATTGCTGTTTCTTTTCCTTATCTTTCAACCTTTCTTTTGCTCTCTTTTCCAGTGAATAGCTACTATTCATCTGGATGGTTGTTACCAAATAAATGGAGCTTGGTGTTATTTCTCATATGGCTTTACTCCATTTCTTTTCACCTGGCGTCCTATTATTGAACATGTTCCTCTTTGTCCTTCTGGTCTTTATCTTAATAAGCACTTGCTTAGAATCCATAAATCCTTGTTCTGCTGCCCTCTCCTTGTAAGTCCACTTATCGCTACCGGTTACCTACATCTGCAATATCCCCACCTCAGTGAGGAGGATGTAAGGGGGATCGCCAGAAGCTTTGCTGACCAGCTCAACTCTCCTCTTGTGGGGGACGATGTGGATGCCCTTCTGGAGGACACTGCAAGGTACAAACACACCATTGATTATGAGTTTGTTTCTCTTATTTAAGATGCTACAATGCATGATGTTTTTCAATATGCACTACTGTATATTCTAAGTAGGGAGTCAAAGAAAACTGAAATTAAAGCTATCTAACTGGGTTGTAAGTTCAGAAAAAATAAGCACAATTTAACATTGCAATATATTTAAATGGACAGTAACACAACTTTCTTTCTGTTCTCCAAAAAGTTACTGATATCATATTGGATGGCTAAAAGAACACTGCTGCCCAAACCTCTCTTCAGGGGCACCCCAGTTGATGTCTCTATCCATTACATCTCACCAGGAACTCATATAATTGATTAATTTAATTACCGTAGTAAAATTAGTCAATGAGGTATTGATTAGCCAAACATGGTGTGCTAGTGGTTGATTCAATTCATATATCGGTGTATTGGCTGGTTTTTACAAACACTGGGGTGACTTTAGCAGAGGTTTTGAAATGGCAAAGCTGACACAATTCGCCAGACATAATATCATAGTTTTACACCAACATGAAGATCATTTAGACATATTTTTCTTTGACTGCAGAGTACAGTATATTCCAGAATGTTTACTGAAGCAGATACCATGATGTCCTGTATCAGGGGATTCTAAAACTGATCCTTACAGCTGGTACATTCGAATTGAAGAAATATGGGACGACATACACATTTTTGTATACAAACACATACACATTTTTGTATACAAAAATGTGTACAAAAATAACAAACATATGGGACTAATCTCTGAATAGATTAAGTAAAATATTTTTTATGGGGGACCAAGACAAAAATGTCTGAAATGTTATATAACGATCCCTGCTTTTGCTGTTCTAGGCTATCTAGACACTCAGGACTGCAGATCAGGCAACTGGGAGACATTGAATTCTCCAACAGATATGGGGAGTACCTGAAATCTAAAGCCAAGATCAGCACCATCTGTTCCTTCCTGCACCGAATGCAGAGCGTTAGAAAAAGGTAGATCTCCCTTATCGAAGAAATACCTTCCGTCCGAGATGAGACTGAATTCCTTACCAGAGATCTCAGGAACCAAGGTACCCTTAGGTATATTACCAGTACTGGGTAGCCATGTTGTGTTCCAGTCCACTTTAGACAAGTCCATGTCAAGACCATATCTTTAACAAATTGAATCTGAGTGAAGATCATTTCTAACAAGGGGGAGAGAAGAGACTGATTCCATGACCAGACCTTGGTACCCGAGTCCAAGTCCAGAAAACACAAGTTCAACTGTAAACCATATATCTGAGTTCAAAAACTATAAATTGAAGACTAAACAAATACCTGAAATATTTACATTTATTTAAATAACATCAATATTTATTTAAAAATTTAGAAATAATTATTGTCAACTAAGAAATAAAATATATGTCAAGCACAAATGAAAGCTCCACTAAATGCTGTAGTACAGGAACAGTAAACTGCCATCCAGTTAACTGTGGCCCCTCTGAACAGTATGACGTGCTGAAATGACATTATATACGTGTGGAAAAGGGATTAATAATAGTTAGATGGATGATTCTGTGTATAAATCAGCAGAAGCAATCATATGTTTCCCTGACCGTCTGTACTGATTCTCTCCCCACAGCGGCATGGGAGGGGACACAGACAGAGTGAAGGAGCTTTTAAGCCAGTACACCTGCCCCGCTGGATACCAGTTGCCGGCTGACTTGTAACCATGGCGATGTTCAGTGAGCCCAGAAGGAAAGAAACAACTGAGGATGCTGTGGGATCAGAGACTTCCATGTAAAGACCCTAAAAAGAATGGAGTGGATAGTCAGTTTGATTATTTTACATTATTTTACTTTATCTACACTGTGTGATTCTGTTAATTAACTTTAGAATTATAATATAGCCTTTCAAAATATTTAGGGGCATTAATAGCAATTAGTATAAAGATCCTAGCAATTGGTTTTTCGAAATATGTTTGTAAATAAGCTATTGAAGAATGTGTAATTTTGCCATCATGTTGCTATGGTTTAATCAGCTGACATCGTTCATCACAACACAGTGCAGATTCTCAACTTCACATTTTCATTGTGAATTCTCGATCAATGGTATGAACACTGATTCGAGAGTTCCGCTCTGTACGAGCTCTGGTTGTGCTTTCTTTACTGGCTTCATAGTATATTAGTCTTGATGGTTTCAATAAAGTTTATTTAAATTTAAACTCTACTGAATGCTGTAGTACTGGTAATTGTTGTAAATGATAAAAGTTTATAAAAATAAAAATGCTTATAAAAGTTTAGATGCATGCAAGTATTTTCTTTTTTGATCACAAAATGGCCTACGATGTCATCAACTTACTGTAGATTTGAAGGCCTTTGATGTTGTCCCCCACAAACGGCTCTTGCTTAAGCTCAAAGCTGCAGGGATTTTAGGAACTGTAGCAGCTTCGATCGAAAACTGGTTAACAAACAGGAAGCAGCGTGTAGTTATTAGAGGGACAATGTCACAGTGGGCCTGCGTTCATAGTGGGGTACCGCAGGGTTCAATTTTAGGATCACTGTTGTTCCTAATTTACATTAATGATATTCAGAACACGAAAATGGCAACAAATCGATTTGACTACAAAATGAAATATAATTTTAATAAATTGTGTAAAAAACCCATACATACACTCACCTAAAGGATTATTAGGAACGCCTGTTCAATTTCTCATTAATGCAATTATCTAATCAACCAATCACATGGCAGTTGCTTCAATGCATTTAGGGGTGTGCAGGTGTACACTCACCTAAAGGATTATTAGGAACACCATACTAATACGGTGTTTGACCCCCTTTCGCCTTCAGAACTGCCTTAATTCTACGTGGCATTGATTCAACAAGGTGCTGAAAGCATTCTTTAGAAATGTTGGCCCATATTGATAGGATAGCATCTTGCAGTTGATGGAGATTTGTGTGATGCATATCATATCATACATATAAATACTGTGATGCAGTGCCCTTACAAAAAGTTCTCTTACAGTGCAGTGAATATGGGTACCCTCACAATTGAAAAGGTTGTCCTTATGATATGCCCTCTATGCCACCCCTACATAATTAAATGTCTCAAAGGATGCCCTTTCCAAAAGAGAACATGTAATGCAATGCAGTAAAGGGTACTCCTAAGTAGGAAAACATGAAGAAGTGCCCAAATATGTGTCTCTACTATAGATAGAATGCAATGCAGGGCTGTATCCAATGTCTGTCCATGTGTGTGTATGTGGGGAATTGTCCTAATGGATGCCCCTACAATGCAGTACTGTCACGTCTGGCTTGCTCACTGGGGGCTTTGGGCAGGGATAATGTAAAGCACTTTGAGACAATGAAATGTTGTGAAATTGAATTGAATTGAACTGAGAGAAAATGTGATGTAGTACCAAATAAGGTGGGTGCCTTTCTGGTGGAAAAATCTCATGAAGTGCCCTAAGTAGTTCCCTTCCAAGTGAGAAATCTCATGAAGTGCCCTCAGTAGTTCCCTTCCAAGTGAGAAATCTCATGAAGTGCCCTCAGTAGTTCCCTTCCAAGTGAGAAATCTCATGAAGTGACCTTGTGATAGAGAGCAAGTATCTTTGATGGGTGTCCTTCCAGTGAAGAAAATGAGACTACTTCACCATGCATTATACTAGTACATACATTCTACTACCATTCTACTAGTGAGTTAAATTTAATTTAATTAGTCGACCACTGCAGACATATAGCAATGAAATGAAACAAAATGTTAAATCACACAGGAAAAAACACAGTGTATGAACACACTGAAAGCTTTATTAAATCCAATCAATTCTTGACAGTGAAAGACAAGCACAATTTTCTAAAAAAAAATAAGATGTTTAATTTTTTTAGTCATTATAAATATAGTTCACCTGAAGACAATCTCTGAAAATTAGTTATGAAAATAAGTTCCTTAAAATAGTTTTCAATTTATTATTAATTCTGCTATTTTGATTACAGTTTACATTTCAAATGCACTGCAATGTAAAGTCCTCATGAATGAATTGCACACTTTTAAAAGAACCAATGCCACACAAATTCATCATGCTTTTTTTCCATAGTTTCAAGGAAACTTTCTTTTGAAAGGTTTAAACCATCTGCCAGCCTCGGTAATTCACTCACACAGACTTAGCAAAGCCCACCCGGTTTTTCTCACGGTCAAACTCAGTGTAATACTGGCCAATGAACACATCTCCCAGAATCCAAAGGGGCATAGATGGTGCAGGGATGTCCAGCCCCATAAACCCACTTAAACAGATGGTCACACCAGCTTGGCTCTCCTGCACAGGGAAATACATCAAAGTAATAAAGAGTGACAATTTAGTGTTTCTTCTATGTCAGGTAATATAGTGAGTACAGAAACAAAGAACAAAAATAAAAACACTGTCCCTGTCTAGGGTTCACAACACGCTTCTGCTCAGTACTGCCAGCTGTAGGCTGGAGGCCTACCGTGAGCCTAACCAGGATATGTGGTTATAAGATGAATGGATGGATGGATGGATGGATGGATGGATGGAAATACGCACATGTTCCTGCCACTTTACTTTTCCTTCTCAGTGTTGTGCAGTATCAATAAATGCCTAATTTAATTTAGCAGTGAGAATAAAAAATTTCCTGACGACATAAGTCATTATCTAACCTTAACAGGTGACATATTGGTAGATGCATAAATGATATCCTCTGGCAAAGAAGCTCTATCAATGTCTGACCTAATACAAAATTCTGTCTCCCTCTAGTGGATATTCAGTTTAGGATTTTTTTATTGTGTAGTTCACACTACAAGAATTAAATCAATTTAGATGGATTTACATCGATTTAGAAGGTAAACATGTAATGAGAATACTGGCCTTTAGGACGTACTGCTCGCCCGTTAGAGTGTATGATCTTCCACCCAGGATGAAGGAGACATTTGGGAGAGCGGACACTTTGTTACAGTCAACTCGGTACTGAAAGCCATAAGAGAAATCAGTAAGAGAACAGCAACTGAATCAATTTACTGTTGTTGAAAAAAAGTGGTGTACCTCTCCTTGTATCAGGGGGGTGGCGCCGATGGCTTTCTGCAGGGCCTGGATTTCAGCAGAAGGTCCGGTGATTAGGGAGGTACCTGTATCCACAATGGCCTCACAGCCAGACTTGCACAGTTTAAGCTGATCCCCAATGCTCAATCTATCAAACCATTGCAGAGAGTTGGCATAAAACACAGCAACATATTGTTGAACTATTCTGGTTCGCAGACCATCTGCAGCCATATTATTTCACACAACAGTTACAGAACATGTCATCTGATCATATATCTGCATCTTTGATAAAGCTCAGGAACTGTCACAGGGTTAGGGTTAGGACTAGGCTTAGAGTTAGGGTTAGGGTTAGGACTAGGCTTAGAGTTAGGGTTAGGACTAGGATTAGAGTTAGGGTTAGGACTAGGCTTAGAGTTAGGGTTAGGGTTAGGACTAGGCTTAGAGTTAGGGTTAGGACTAGGCTTAGAGTTAGGGTTAGGACTAGGCTTAGAGTTAGGGTTAGGGTTAGGACTAGGCTTAGAGTTAGGGTGAGCCCTCACCCATCCATGTGGACCTGCCAGTAGCCCTGCCGACTGATGTTAACGTAGTGAAAGTCTCCGCTGTAGTACATGGGATCGCTCCCTCCTAACAGTAGTTCCCCACCAGGCTCGGTGCCAGGGTTCCTGTTGTAAGTGGCATTCAGCTTATTTCAAAAACCATTAAAGCATTAGCAACCGTTTGTTACAGAGCACAACAAAAAATTTCTTAGATACTAACGTAAGACACTATCCACAAATGACTGGATGCCTTGCCTGTTAAGGTAGAAGGAGAAGACATTCTTCTCCACCTTTTTTTGATGCATAATATTGTCAAAAACGGGGGGAACCATATCCACAGAGATGCTGGGGTAGGCCATGCCCAAGATGCCGTCAAATTTTGCTGCGATGAAGACCATGCCGGGCTGCTTGATGGCCTCTCCGAACACCTGCTGCTCTACTATTATGTCTCCAATCTGAGGAGGATGAAAGCCAGAGGGTATCCTAAAATCCAATATGTTTGCTGGGAAGTTCAAATGAAAAAAGCCATTTACCCCAGACACTCAAAGTGGATCAGGAATTCAGTAATCTTCAGTTATGAACTAAGATTCTCACAGATGCCGAAATTGCCTTTAATGGTATGTAAAGTTAGTTGGCACCTATCGGGTGCGTCTGAAATCACATAAATACACCGTAGGTACTGTCAGGATCGGCCCCTACCCTGCCCCATTCTTTACATCAGTTTCCCTGTTTGGCCAGCAGGTGTCGCTGGCTATCCCATTTGGTGTAAGCTCCTTATGTTCCTCCTGTTCTGACTGCTGCCGAATGGCTTAATGGACTGAGCAGGTGGTTATGTCATCCAGGCTTCCCCATCCATTGTGGGTTAGAATTTATACTTAATTATAATTGATTGATTTATTAGTTTTTTTATGTTTCTTTGTATTTTCTTAGTTTATCATGTATTTGTGTATTTCTGTTGCAGTTCCTTGTCATTGCTCCCTGTTATTCCATACATGTAGTATCAGTCTGTTAACTTTGATATTTTAGTCTCTCTTGATGTTCAATCCTTTGTGTGTTGCTTGCCTTCACCTGTGCTCCTGTGTCATTAGTGCTTGCTAATGCCCACATCTGCCTTTTGTAAGTGCCCACCAAGCAAGCCTCGTTCTTTTCTGGTTGCAGCTACAATGGCTTCGTCGGACAGTGTAGCATCCATTGGTTGCACACTTAGGAATTTTGCGTAATATAGTATGTATGTCATCTGGGTACCTGTCGCCTACTGTCTCATCCATACTGAAGATTAGGACATACTGCTCATGCTGCATACTGTGTTTCATCTACAACATAGCAAACAAGTTTGTGATTTTGGATGCACCGATTCATTGTACCACCGTAAAATATAAGATACCTGGCATGTGTCTTGGCTAAGATAGCCAGACAGGCTACCAGAACCATAACGGATAGCAAAATCAGTTCCATTCTTCACATATGTGCTTGACTTGGCAGAATCATATTTGTGGTGGAAATCTGCAACACAGAAAAGCATGAAGATATTCTTGCCATAGACATATCTGGAATTTTGGAGCAGTCTGTTATTCATATTAGCGAATGAACCAAATCTGGAACAAGCCAGCTTCAGAAAACCTTATTCCTATGATGAAACTCAGACTCATCCTCTGAAACAGTGATCCACAACCACTGATTGATTGATTCATTCATTCATTCAGTTATTCTTATACTTATACTTAAATTAGCATAATATTCAAGAAAATGAGGAATTTGACACATGCAAATGTCATGTAGTTCTACATAGAGAGGTGAAAACGCAGACTCACAACAGGCAATGTCGAACAGCGAGCAGTGCACAGACGGAACCCATAAATTTGCTGAGCCTGTGTCAAAAACCACAGTGAAGGTTTGTGCAGGAGTGCCAAGGCCAATCTCACCATAGTACTCAGCCTGAGGGGACAAAAGTTTCCAGAGCATGAGCCAAGAGGTGCAGGAAACAAAGAAACATAGAGAGCATGCCTGTGCAAGCGGCCTGCCATGTGATGATGTCACCGCTGACTGTGGCCCGCATAAACCAGCTTCAAGCTGGTCTGATCAACTTCCACATTCCGGTTTTACCTCATAATGATAGGAGACTAGCCACAGCTATTGTAAACATAAGTTTGAAAAATGGCTAATATGGGAGAAGAACACCAAATTCCTTGTTTCTTCAAGCTTAATCTCTGACCGGATGGAATCTAAAATCTTGAAATCAATGTTTCATGTAAAGTAGCTTACAGATCAGCTGGTCATGGAATTCATGTTTACAAGACGATTTTCACTGGGAACAAGCTTATCACCTGCCTTCTTTCGGTCATGTGAGCCACATGGAAAGGAGAATCTTTAGCTTGATTTGAATGCTGAGATATAACCGAAAGCTGGACTAGTTGAGTTACACCAACAGAATGTCTGTTAATTGGTCTTCATACGTACTGAAAGGGATGATGGTCGCATAGCAGTGAATACTCACGTCAAGGTAGTTTTTCAGGGTTTCAGGAGTGGGCTTGATGCTAGAGGGGAATCCCAAGTTGTATTTCATGGCCCCATTTCCAGCCAGAAGCTCATCTGCACTCTTCCCTGAATCGGACAAGGTACGCCGGATGGTCCGGAACTTTCTCAGAGGAATCCTGGACAGTGCCAAATAGATAACTCGTATAGTGCAGACACTGCATTTCCTACAGGGCATTTATGGGCACAGTTTGCAGAATCAGTCACTACTAAGGTAAGGGTTACATCCTAGATGGGATTCTGCTCCATAGCTGGGCACATACACACACGATATGACCAATTTAGGGACACAGATGAGCCTAACTGCATGCCATTGGATTGAAAGGGAGCCAGAGTACTCAGAGGAAACTGACTGACTTGGGGAGAGCATTCAGACCAGAGAGATACAGAGCCAAGGCAAGTCATAAGGCTGTAGGTTACCACGTCCACTTCCATACATCACTGACACAAGCAGCACATATTCAAATATTATATTTATTATATATTATATTTAACAACCAAAACACCTGCTATCATTTGCCATGTTAATGTACGTTTTCCAAAAAGAAACACATCTGTTTTCATTTTTTCTCTACTTTCTCTCTTCTTTATTGAAATATAAAGTCATATAATTACAGTATATTTATTAATTGCAAATTGCGTATAATTTCGAAGAATAAAAAAGAAATTATGATAAATAATAAAATTTAGAGCAGTTACTCGTAAACAAATTTTAAAACACTTATAAAGATGAGTGTATATGTCACACATATAAAAGCAGGCGGCGTGTTCTACTTTTTATTATTAGTCTCTTACCGAACAAGTCCATCTGAAGTCCAGGCGAAATAAGCAACTAAGCACAGAGACAGAAATTTCATTTTTATTCTAGAAGGGCAAAATTTGCAGAGCCTCTCTGAGCGATCCAGGAAATGACAGAGCACCTGCGCGCGGATAGTAACCACCTTAAGAATGTAATCCTGATCACGCGACGGTATGGCGAGTAGGCGGAGAGCGCACTCCGAGTCCTGCTGGCATCGGTGATCAAGATAACTGGCCTGAGATCAGATTGCAGTCTAGAATGTAGCGAAGAAAGCCTGTTTTCTCCTTACAGTAGAATGTGGTTTATTAAAAGCAAACGAAGGCAAATGATTCAAGTGTTAATAAACACGAATTAACTGTCAAAAATTAAAATCTTATAATGCAGATGATATGTGATCACTAATGAGGTTATAAAATAACACGGCATGATGTTTTAGCTGCGTATTAGACTTGGACAGCTTTACTGAATAGGGTGTTGTTTTTTTTCATGGCGTTTCGGTTTATGTATTTATGTATGTATTCCTGTATTTTTTCATCTAGAAAGCAATTTGGATGTCGTTCAATTCAATACAGCATTCGGTTTCAATTCCGATGAAACGAACTGTTTGACGAACTGTGGTTTTTCTTGCAAGAATTAAAAAACAAACAAAAAAAAAAAAACAGTGTGACTATCACTGACAGCCAAGAGGGAATCAAGGGCGATTTAAGTCATGTGACCAATTAAGGACAGACCAGATCAGCAACTTCAGCTTTCCAATCAGCACTAGGTAGAAATTGCACTAGAGGGAAATCATCACACACAGGCTCACACAGTGGTGTTTTGTTAAAAACTTCCTCCTATTAATTAGCATCAATCCTTCTGAGGGCAGCAACAACAACAGGCTTATGTTTGTCAAGTCACATGAGACTAGTAATACTAATTCCTGGAGTTCTGTAAGGATGTTGGGAGTTTTCAGGATTCAATATTCAAGTCATGTTCATATATATATATATATAGTTTAGGGGTTAAGGTCGTCATATTGGGATTAGAGGTTTGTCCTTTCTTTGATTCTTTTCATTTTTTTAATGCAACAATGATATATCTTTATGAATTCGGTGCTTTTGTTGCTGTAATGTCCTTTGTGCCAATATAAATCAAAACAAAGGCAAATGTGTTTTTATATACTGTCCTTAAGAACCACATCATTAACCTCTACAGATGTTTTCCCATCAATGTTGAAATTATCATCATCTATAAATTCATATTTTTAAGTTTCACTGAGAATACACTTATACTACATGCATGCTTTCTGGTGCCCTTAATTAATTTGTCCCCTTTCAGTCCTTTTAAAGTATGACATGTCTCAGATCAATTCATTTGCAGTGAGAGATGACATCACACCCAATACTTGTTACCTGGATACCTAAAGGCAGTCTGTCCAATAGCAGAGTCTCAGGCCCATTGCATAAGTGACTGATCTCGGTGTGATGGGACTCACCACATCGCAAATATCTATCCATTCTGCAAAATAGGCTGCGTATTGCAGGCAGCAAGACTCTCAGGGAGAAGACCACACACCGTGACCTTCACAGCTAAGATCCAGAGGTGAGTCTAACATTAAATATACAAAAATACATGTAAACATTTTAATGTCAATAAAAATGAATGTGCAATTTTACACAATGCACACAACCCAGGTAAGGATAAGCAGATGGATAGATGCATGGATTGCATATAATTATCAACTTTGAGGTCTCAGATGAGAATGTACAAGAATTAAATGGGTGCTCAAAACACACCCAAAGCATTCCTTTCTTTAGATAAAAAAAAATTACATGACATCCCATCCTGCCTTGTGCCCTGGGCCACGTGGAATAGATCACGACCCTGTACCTGTAAGTTATGGAAGTAGGATGGATGGATAAAAAGAAACCTTGAGAAAAAATTAAATATCCACTCTAGTTATAATTCTCAGTTAAAGGTTTTCAAAATATAAAAATTATGTATTTACCAAAACACCACCAGTTGGGTTGAAAAAATGTTTTTGAATACACAAAAATAAGCTCTTTTGTCAAGTGGATATCTCCTCCAGAATCTTGGTTGCTAGGATAATCTTTATTGGAAAAGTCTGGGTATTTAAATGGTTTTTCCACATTTTCCCCCATTTTGCCCAAGTTTCCTCTGCTGTGTGAGCTGCTAGCCACCAGCCTCTTCTTTCATACATGCTGCAGGATTCACTGAGTGTCGCTCCTCTGAGATCGATGTGCTTGGAGGAAAGTGCTGTTCTTCTGGGTTTATTCCACTGGACTCCATCTTTAGTTCTGTAAGTACAGTATGCAGCCAATGGTAGATGCTGGAGTAGTGCAACATCATGCATTCAACTCTAAGCTAAAACCTTAATAATAAATTTACCCTAATAAACATAAAGAAAACAGTCCAGAATTTAACTTTGCTGTTCTGTCAGGGGAAATAAAAATGGAATTCACAGAAAGCTGGAAGTCTGACTTAACACCCAAGATACTGGACAAGAAATTGTTTGCCAAAAATAATGAAATGAAAGGTATTTTAATGTACTCCTAATAATGATTACCAATGATATGCTTAAATACTGGTCATATACCATAGATCTCTAATTAAAATATTAACTCTGGCCATATTTAGTATAGAGGACCTTTTTATATAACTTAATCACTATTTTCTCCATGGCAGTGTGACTTGTTGGTTTTGACTAACAACCGCTTTATAGGAGACAGTGGAAAAGAGCTTCAAAACAGTCATGGCTCCATCTAGTGTTCAGAATGTGTCACTGCTAAGAGTTTTGCGAAATCCTACTGAAATTGCTCTGATACTAAGCTATGCAGCTGGGAACAGGACCGGTACGGTTGTGTTTATGCTGCTGCTGTATAGCTTCAGAAAGAGGCTGGACCTCAGTCAGGAAGCACGTGATTTCAGTGGGGTTGGTACGTTTGAGTTCCTTTCGTGTTGTCTTGCTGGCATCTGGTAATCATTGCACATTTTCCTTTGTGACTTTTTTCATAAGCGATGTATCTGACATGCAAGCTGAATGTAGTTCTGAAGAGAGACCGATAATAGTCTTCCTGCTAATGTAGTGCAAGCTACAACCCCGGGTTCCTTTAAATCAGAGCTAGATAAGATTTTAACAACTCTGAGCTATTAGTTAAGTTCTCCCCAAACGAGCTTGATGGGCCGAATGGCCTCCTCTCATTTGTAAATCTCTTATGTTCTTATGTTCATAAGAGGAGCCTAAACTCTCTGATGTTGAGGAGGTTCTGGAGAGAAGCTCACGCTCCAGAGCCTGAACTCTAGCTGCTCTCTACACTAATGTATGTGAGGGACATAGGGGGTCACAAACACTGCATGTTCTCAGTTAGAGATAATATGCTAACAGTCTATGTGCTAACAAAGCATCTATGTGCTAACAGTGAGTTATCTCATAAACACTCACATAAGTGCTCTGTTCACATGTAAACTCACTGTTAGCACATAGATGCCGTGTGAGCACATAGACTCTCCGTTAGCAGACACACTGTGTCAGCATGTTATCTCACTGTTCGCACACAGACACTCTGTTAGCACGTAGACTGTCATCGTGTAGACGCTCTTTGAGCATGTAGACTCACTGTTAGGACACAGATGCTCTGTTAGCATGTAGACGTTTTGTTAGCACAGAGATGCTCTATTAGCACATAGACTGTTAGCATGTAGACGCCCTGTTAGCACATAGATGCTCTGTGAGCACAGCAGACGCTGTGTTAGCATGTATACTCACTGTTAGCACATTATGGTGACCGAGAAAGCCCAGTGCAATTCAAAATAAAAACGAGAAAACCCTTTGCCCTGTGTATGTTTGAGGGGGCGGGGGGTTCGGAGCTGATTTTGACCCTATCAATGTTGAAACCAAGTCTACTCCCTTGAATGCAAATATCTTTGGTGTTGATGTTTTTTGAATGTTTGATTTTACATGGTATGAATGCTGTTCCAGCTACTCTTATTAAGATTCTTTACATTAGCTCTCTAAAGAAAATTAATGAGGAAGGTGTTACAGTAAATGTTCTCCACTCCACCAATCAAACTTTCTGTGGTGAACTGTAAAGGATCTTCAATTACAGGTTAAAACATAAAATGCTTACAAACTCAGAGGTACTGGGCCTGCCGGCCGTATTTGGGGCTTAATGCCGTTCACTTACAAGCTATTATCAATATATGTCATTGCATGTTTATTTAAAGGCTGTTATTGAAAAGCTGATCATAAATGACCTATGCACAGCGTCAAGTCTCCACACCTGTCCTCCATTTTGATGTTCTGATTGTGGGGGAATCACCTGCAGAGGTATCAGCAGACCAGGAAACTTATAAAACATAACATATGTAGCTGCTGCTCTAACTGTATGATGTGTGTGTGTTTGTCTGCAGATGGAAGGGGCCCTCAACACGGGAGGAGCCAGAAGTACTGGATCCCTGGAAAGGGCCTTGCACCTGTGTGCCTTTGGGTCTCCTACAGGCCTCAGCTCTGACCCTTTGAGCTCTGTAGGCTCCCCTAAGAAAGCCAAGGCCTCCAGCCGCTTGTCGCACTTCCTGCCATCCTGGAACAGCAGCTCTGAGTCAGACTCTGGCCACTCCATCAGCTCTGACGCCAAGAAGTCACGTGATCACCCTGGGAAAGCGGAGGTGGAACCCAGAGGGGAGGATGCAAGCTACAACCATTACTGTGAGCCCATCATCTCCAAAGTGACGGACTACATCTATGTGGGCAACCTGAACGCGGCTTACAGCGGGCTGACGCTGTGCCGCAGCCACATCGACGGCATCATCGACATGAGCAACGTGCCGCCCGAGCGCAGCCTGCTCCTCATCCCCTGCTCCTGCTCCCGTGGAGGCCGGCACAGCTGGTCCCGGCTCAAGGTGGACATCGGGGACCTGTCCATGGCAGCCGAGGGCCTGGTCAACCAGCAGCGCCGCTTCAGCGACATCAACGAATGCATAGATGCCTCCTCTGAGAAGCGGAAGCGCGTCCTGGTACACTGCCTTGATGGCTTCTCCCTTGCTCCTACCTGTGTCATCCAGTACCTCATGGTCAAGAGGAACATGACACTGATTGCTGCCTATGAGCTCTTGAGAGCAAAGCACCCAGTGAACCTCAAGGAGAGCCACCAGAATGTTCTGGTTAACTTGGAGCAGGCGCTCAGGCCCTGGAAGAAGGTTGACCCCGAATGCTGCAAACAGGCCCTTTCCAGGAAAGTAGCATGGAGATAACTCCTCATTATAACACTCTGTTTCATATTCATTCATTTTCTTCTTACATGAATGCACTGTTCTTTTCCAGAAATGTTACTGCTTCTAGTGGCACAGGGTCTTTACAGCACTATGGCCATACAGGCACCACACTAGGGATAAGGGTTCGATTCACCCAGCTTTGAATGTGTGGAGTTTGTATGTTCTCCTGGAATTAACATTGGTTAATGAGATATGGTGAATTGTTGTCTCTAAATTGTGTGTTTACTGCCATAGAGTGGCACTCCATCCAGAGTGTCCTGTTCTCTGCGTTTTTTATGGTAGTCTCTGGGCTCACTGTGACTCTATGTGGCTATGGGACATACATGGAGAAATTAGATATCACTATATTAATAATCCTTAAGTGAAATTATACAATTTACATTTTGTTTGTACAATATAAACTATTCACAATAACACAAAAAAAATGAAAGATATGGTCATGAAGTCCCTTTCAAAATTTTGACATGTCAGGAAACTTTGAAATATTGACACTTCAAGATGTACATCTACTCAAGTCCATTGAAATACAACACTTGTACTTGGCAGTAGTTACTGCTGATAGATAAAGAAGAGACTACAGATTTGTAATGCAAAACTGATTTTTTTAATCCTCTGTGTTTTCACTTCTTAGACTCTCTCCATTCCTTCTGCTGAGAAAACATAAAAATAATTGTTGGTCATCTGCATTGTAGGATGACTCATTTTTAATCAAGAAGAGGTGCCTTTGTAAGAAATACTGGTTCTTTTTTCAATTTTCTGTTTGATCGCTCGCTATTCTTTCTCAATTTGGGTTTATCCCTAACTTTAACAAAGAGATACACAACAGTAACTGTTAGCTCTAGTCACATATAATGTATGATTATCTGACAAAACAACACACTGCTTTTTGTGTCTTTGGAACAACCAAACAGTCTGTTTTGTTTAACTATAGATAAAGGTTTTATCCTATTTAATAGAAAAAAGAAAAATAATATGCATGTTTCTTGTTCTTACATCATATTGTAATAATTTACCTGTACTTCTTGGAACACCTTGTACACCTTACTTGTATATATGTTATTATAAACTGTTATTAACTGACCAAAGGATCTACTGCCACATAAACAGAAGGCCATTGACTTAAGCTGAGTGATAGTTTTATTGATTGAAGAGATCGTGTGGGGCAGTGACTCTCACTAGTCCTCACATATACCATCTTGTTGACCATATGTACCTTCTGGGATGTTGGGCAGTCTGTAGATCTCCCGCTCCTTTCTTCCCTCACTCGTGAACATGACTCCGAGATACTGGAACTCCTTCACTTGAGGCAATAACTCCTCTCCTACCAGGAGAGGGCAATCCACTCTTTTCCAAATGAGAACAAGATCTTGGAGTTGGAGATGTGATCCTCATCCCAGCACCGTCACACTGAGCTGTAACCTCCCCCCACCACGTCATCTGCAAACAAGTGGACCTCTTCTTCTTGGCTACGCCTAGAAATTCTGTCCTTAAAAGTCTGGTGGCAAAGGGCAATTCTGGCGGAACACCCTCAGGTAATGAGTTTGACTTATCACCAGCAATATGAACCAAACTCTCGTTCCAGTTATTTTGTGACCTAATTGCATATTGCAGTGGGCCTTGTACCCCATACTCCTGAAGCACCCCCTACAGGACCCCCCCCCCCCCCCCCTCCATGGGACATGGCTGTATTGCTTTTCCAAGTCCACATGGAGACTTGTTTGATAAACTCCCCTGAACCCTCCAGCATACATTAGAGAGGAAAGAGCTGGTCCAGTGTAAAGTGCAAAGCAGAACTAACAGTTATGGGCGTGTTCAAATCTATTTTATTATTTTGACAGCAGAAAAACCAGACTTTAAAAGGCAGCGGCCCATGATCTGCTGCGGATTGCTATTACAATGGCGCGTTGGCCAGCAAGCCAGATCCTTTTCGGCCGAGGAAACGGACATGCTCGTGCGCGAGGTGAGAATGCGCGAGCATATCGTATATGTAAGTAGCACTGTTCCACCAAAGCCTTTCGGAGTGAAGCGGGGGGGGGGGGGGGGGGTTAGCAGTGAGTGTTTTCTGGCATCCTTAGATCATCCATTCAGCTCCGAAAGTGGTATAATGATGTCAAATGGAGAAGACAGAGGCTGCTGAACAAGGACAACGGCTGGTAACAGGGAATTAATTATGCTTGTGTGTTTTTTATTTTTTATTTTAATTTGGGTCTGCAGTTTGCAAGATATAAATAAAAATGCAATCTTTGTTCAAACAAAATGAAACGTACAGTTTTTAAGGTGTTTTAAAATGTTCAAATTAAATGCAATAGGACTGTTCTTCTACATCTCATCCTACATTTTACATCCTTACCTGCCACACGCAGTTCCGCCTCCTGCCTTCTAAAGTCCTCTAATGTGTCCTTATTTATGTCTGACAGACATCCATCACGCATGGCAATGTTACGCAACATACAACATACAACATGCCACAAAGAATGCTGCGACCTTCTGATGTTCCACCTGACTTATGTAAATACCTGAAACACATTTTCAGCAATCCATATGTCCTTTCAATTGCAGAATGTGCTTAATTCTGATAATGAACTCAAAAGATTTTTTAATGATACGGTTCGTTCTTTGCTTTACATGTTTTTTTTTTATTTTGGTTTCATTAAATAATATGATTATGTGAAAGGACCAGATGCATCATATAATAAAACATATATAATTAAAATAAAATTTAAAAAACCATTAGTGCATATACTGTACATGTGTCAATAATGAGTTGTGGACCCACACGTTTCTAAATTGCGCCACTTAAATACCATTTAACAATGCACCACTGACTTTAGACGTGATTTTTGTTGGCTAAAAGCACAATGTTGTTTCACTGCCTTAAAACAGCAATGCGCCAAAAATGCTCCCATAAGCTGCCTTGTAAGGAGACTGAATGCCAATCACGCTACCTCAACTCTGAAATGTGCACTAAATGAGCACTTACATATTAGCATGATTACCACAATTTCACCATGTCAATTTGTGGCTGAAGGTCCCACTGTTGTTGACAGGTAGCATGTGTTCAGAATTGCTGCTCACAGAATGGAGACAACCTCACAAAGTGCCGATTGAAAGTATCCAATGTGAACTATTTCTATAGTGTTGACTAAGTAGATGCAATCCATACAAACAGCCCACAACTGACAAGGATGTCTAATAGCTTTTAGTGCTGTCAACAGAAAATGTCCAGGAAATCCCTAAACGCCTTTCTCGTTCCCTAGAAATGAGTTGCAAAGTACATGCAGATGTGCTGGATGTTACACTCCATTGTTGGGTGGGAGCTTTGGAAACATTATGCCTTAAGCTGGCATCAATAGGGGAAAAGTGCTATTGTTTTGTGCAAAAGTGCTGTGTAACAAAATAAAACAAAAATAAAAGGACCCATTAAATTTTGTGTTTGTTTTTACTCTGCCTGTAATTATTGGGTGAAATTACATCATTATTGCTTCGTACCGTCACCAGTGGGTGTTTTTCATTTGGTGTTTCTGATCTGCCTGTAGTGTATATGTATGTGCCCTGCAATGGACTGGCACCTTTTTCGGGGGGGGGGGACGGGACGGGACGACAGACTCCAGGACACCCAGTCTCAAGGACAGACTCCAGGACACCCAGAGACCCAAACCAGGATAAGTGGTTAGACGATGGCTGGAATAATTCTAATTACATGTTTGTTTGTTATAATATGTAGCTGTTAGTAACAATAATAACATTCTGACATAATGAGCAGATGCATTATGAGAAAAATAAATTGTAACATCATGTTGATCTTGTTCATAGGAACATTAGCATCTTGATGTAGCTCCAAAGGTCTGGCCAGTCATGATCCTCCTCACAAAACACAGACTGATGAAGTCTTAGACATGTTCCTATGAGAGGACTAAACACGACTGTAATGTACCAGGAGAGCTTGAGGCTGGGGGTGTAGGGGGTAGCTACATATGCTCCCTACTGTGACAAAGTCCTCCATTTTAACTGCTTTGTTGCACAGCTCATCATTAAGATGTGTGTGTAGAAGCTGACAAAAAAGAAACACATCTTCTCATTGAGATGCTAGTCAAGGGAAAGTCTGAGACAAAAACTCTCTCAAAGTTATGTTTCTTTCATTGTTTCCACTTGCTTGACTGGTAAGGATAGTATTTGTGTTAGAACTTCAGTAGACTCAGTCTTTCTATTCCTAGGGGGCCTAAGGTCATTAGTGCATCAAAATAGGGGTGCAAGCTGAGTTTAAGGAGTCTCTTTTTACTGGAGCAGAGGGATACAAGTATAATGGAACAGCTGCAGCCCCAGTATGGTGAGGGAGCCAGACAGAAACCATGCGTGCGAGGCAGTGCAGAGGTGTGCGCTGTCGGGAGAGAGGCTCTGTTCCCTTACGCTCGAGCCCTCTCACTGTGGAGCGTGCGAGGCAGTGCAGAGGTGTGCGCTGTCGGGAGAGAGGCTCTGTTCCCTTAAGCTCCAGCCCTCTCACTGTGGAATTGTAGGCCCTGGCAGCAATAAAAAGTAATTGTTCAGCTAAATAACTGTTGAATTGCAGACTGATTGCATCAGTGCATTGTGGTCTCATTGTGGTCTCTGTTGAACTCCATTGCCTTTTCTAAAGATCCATAGTTTTATTCCTCTGTGAAGCTCTACTTCTGACAGCCTGTTTTGAATAAATCTGCCATTTCATATTTCATTTTTTCCCACCTTTTTCTTATTAAAAGCAAAATGGGAGGCATCATCAGGGAAAGCCCTGCTATACAGGCATGACAGGTGATGTCAAATTTTGTTATGATTACATGATTACATTGTGCTGTATCACTAATGCATCAAAAATCCAGAACATTCCTGAAAGAGTGCTGTCACTCTGTAGCACTGGAGCACCACATATCCAAGGTTTAGCTCGCATGTTCTCCTTGTGCTGTCCAGTTCTCCTGCAGTTCAGTTTGCAACATTTCGGCAAGATTTATTAAAAATGCCCCACACATTTTTACTGTCTGCATGTGTATTTTGACCATAAATATGTTACATAAAAGACCTTGAGATGACAACAGGAAAACTCGGTCAAGAAGACTCACTCTAAAAAGAATTCACTCTAAAAACCTCTTTACACAACAATTCTGGCAAACAACTAAATTACAGTAATTCAGAAGCATGAGGTAGCACTCCTCTGTTTCAGGGTCTACAAAAACAGCTCCTTCTGTATGTGATGCTTGTTCAGTTTGTAGATGAATCATCCCTCAGGTGTAATATGGATATATTATATGATAGAGGGCACTTGTGACACAATTCCAATTAGATCACAATATCTGATAATGATATTTCATCCAAATACATGCATTAGTTTAGCTGACACTTTTATCCAAAGCGACTTACAGTGTAACTGAGAGAGCAGGATCAGTCAGTCCCTAGAGCAATATGTGTTAAGGGCCAATGGCAAAAACTGCGGCCAATGCGGGGATTGAAACCACTGACCTTCTGATGACAGGTATAGCATCTTAACTTCCAGAAGCACGCTGCCCGTATAGACTGTGCTGCTCCTTTTATATTTTGATGACCGTAAACATAAAGTGCATCTGTTGATTCAGATAAAATTCTTGTGCCACAATTGATTCTCATGTTTCTTTTTGTGGGGTGTGAGTCATTGCTGCTGTGATACCAGTTGACACTGCTAACGAAACCATAGTTTCCTTCCCTGTCCAGCTTGGGTGACCAGTGCCGACAGTACTCAGGCTCCATACATAAAGGCGCCATAAAAGCATAGTAATAATAATAATAATAATAAGTAAGAATAAGTATGGACATTTTCCAGCAGTGTGGTGCAGGGGGGGACAAATTATTTCATGCTCAAAGTCCAATTATTCCCTACATATTTTATCATTTCCACATAATGCTATGGAGATTGAACACTCACGCATTTGGTCTGGATGATATTTTGAGGAGTCAATTCATAGCTAGACATACACATTACAAGTTATCAATTGTACAGCATTTTAAAAAGCTGCTTCCTGGCACCATGCCCAGGTTGTACCCCAGGCTGCTCTACATGGGATCGGCTAAGGGTCCCCTGATCAGGAAAAGTGGTTGGGAGGATGGATAAAATAAAAAGCATTACATGGCACTTCTGTATTATTACTGTACAAAAAACTGAATATATTTTTATGTTTAAATTGTGCTCTTGTGTTTTACATTGAAATCAATGTTTTACTTATTTGTGAAAACACTATTTTCATGTTTTTCCTCAAACATTTTTTTTCAATATGGCTATAGTAATCTTTATTTATAAATATATTTATATTTATAAATTTATTAATAATCCTCATCTTTTTAAATTGTCAAGAATATATTCTTTCGAAAAGTGCGAAAAAAAAAAGAGAATGCAACTTATAATAATTGCCTGTTTATGAGAGTAAACGTATTATAGTTTATTAAGGACTTTTTAAATTACTTTTATTCCAGGAAAGCTGATTTCAGTTTTCTGCAAAACTGGGTGAGTTTCAAATCGTTTCTTCAGATCCAAAGCAATTCTCCTTCAAAGCAGCTATAAGTGCATGCTGGGAAATGAGGATTGGTGGGGCGCATACATCTTGCACTTTCAGTGGAGAGATTCACATGACCTTGCAGTCTCCTAGAACTAGGGAGGAAGATGTGAAGAACAGGGTTTCAAAGTCCTCAATGAGAACCACATGTAGTAGGTAGGCGGGGCCAGGCGATGCCTAAAGCCAGCCTAGCTGGGAAGAGCCAACGCTCCTGACGTTTTCATAAGGCACAGTTAGATCTGTGGGACATATGCAGCACACTCTCGGATCACTCTGGAAATCTGCTGTGTAGGACTTGCGGAGGAAGAGCAACTCTACAGTTTGATCAAGTTTGTTGGTGTGACACCTTTTAGCAAAGGCACAAGGGATTAAAGACATGTTAAGAGGTGAAAGAAGAGAGACCAGCAAGCAAGGTTTGCAAAACTTGCTAAGGTAAGAGCAGAATGAAGAGAATTTTAAGCTAAAACATTAAGTATGTAAACCGATGAAGTGATATACTTTTTGAGTATCATTTACCTATTGGTTTTTTTAGTATTCAGCATTCGAATGGTGTTTCTAGCCCAGTTAGGACACAGGAGAAGTGTACTGCTTTAAGGTACAGATATGCGGGGTTTATTGAGGACTGATATGTAAACAGTGATGCACCATTTGCGAAAGGTTTTTTTCTGTAGAAAATGTTGAAAAATACTGCAGATTATATTGCATGTGTGTTAGCATGTTGGTCTTGTGTTGGATCTAAGATGTTTCCCCTGAGACTCATGACTGAAGTGTGGGTGTTAGACCGCTGACCTCAGTGAAGGATGGCCCAGGCTGAACGACACCAGGAGCTATACCCACTATTAGCTTAATCACTGTGCTCCCTAATTATGACAGCAGTCACAGCCACTGAACAGAACAGTCACCCATAACTTTTTCAGTGGAGTTTCTCCAGAAACTTTCAGTCAATTACACTGGGCTCTCTCTTGAAGGACTGAGATTAAATGACTATTACAGAACATCACAGATTCGTGAGGAATGCAATGAAGAAAGAAGGAATTATTGTAATATTAAGATGAATGTGAACAGCAAAGCAAAAATAAGATTTTTAAGTTAGTATGCAGTATTTATATATAATAGCCTACACAAGAATTAGGCAGAACTTAGATATTTCCCATGATCAGCTTTATTTCTGCACAGAAAGGAAACTGCTGCAGTGAACAGAATGTTTTAGCACAGAAATCCCCTCAGGATCTGCAACGGCAGAGTCAGCCCAGATGCTCGCGTTGCAGTACAGAACAGCCACACTGCCAGCCAGGCTCACTGGCCCTTTGTTTGTGCTGTCAGACACTGACACAGTTTTCATTCACTGGAATTCCATTAATTAGGGCAGCTCTGCTGTGTTTAACATCACTGCCTTTGATGTTGTGATGGGACTTGGTAAAAGTTCAAATTTGCATAGCAGATAATAGGTTTGGTAGGAAAAAAAACTAATATATTTTCCATCTCATGCGCTTTTTAAATGGCTTATATTTGGTGAAGCAATGCATCCTCTGGACGACTTTAAGTTCTTCTGGAAAACTTTATATCCCAGCAAAGAAACAGAGACGGGGGTGGACTGGATGACATCACTCTCAGCAAACATTCCAGGATTATTACAGCGGCGCTTCAGTAATGAGTCTGTGCTCTTGGCATGAAAAAACACTTAATTTTTAAAATTAATTCTTACTTTTAAACTCACACTTCACATTTCTTCACTTATTACATATTTTACACAATTTCCACTTTTATTCACACAAGATTATGCACTCTGAAACATATAAATAAATTGGATGTGGGAAATAATTTACCCCCTTTATTAGGAAAAAGGCCCAAGAAATATCATTATCACAGTTTCTGAGGTTATACGTAATCTACATAGGCTGAGAGATTTCGACGTGCCGTTTAAGACGCTTTGAAATAAAAACACTTCTTCATTCACTCTCCTCTCTTGCGTCAACACAGCTTAAAAGAACAGCACAACTTACGCTCAGCTTGAGCACTGGTGCTCAGTGAGGGGCAGCCGATAAGGGGCCGCGGAATGTTCCAGCATCCCTGTTAAGGTAGGGAGGGCTGGACGCTCTCCTGACCCCCGCTCACCCCCCCAAGGTGTTAATCTTTGGGAGCAGGAAAAGTAAACTGCCCTTCATTCGCTTGCCTGGAATTGCGGTCTGTTTTAATTTCTGCAACTTATAAGTGTTATATAGTGAATTAAACTGCAAGAATGAACATTTTCATTGCTACAGCTTCATGCTGTTCACTAAATTCTTTTACAATCTTCAATTTTTATAAAAAGTTCACTGCTATTCTATTATAAATGTATAAGGAAATATTTTATGTTTTCTAAGATTCTGTCTAAATTTTAGCTTGGCATTAAGACTGTTTTGTGTCATCACCAGTTTTACCTTCTGTAGAAACAAGATATGAAACAAAGGGCAGATGTGAAATGATGCTGAATTCTACAAACTGGCGAACTGGCATACGGGATACCTTCCCAACTGTGTCAATGATTTATAATATTTTCAGCATTAGTACCATTTAAACATGGAGCTTCTAATGTTGTGAAAACTTAGTACTGATTTCTTATGCTGAAGCTGTTTAGTGTAAAACAAAGGCCAAAGTAAACTTTAGGCTGAAGTCACATTAACACTGAAATGTATGAAAATTCCAAAGCAAAATGTTAAAAATATTATACATATCAAACATTTGATTTCTAGAACTTCCATATCAGAATAATTGTCTTAGATTCCCTGAGTCTGGTGTTGGCCCATTTCCTTTTCAGGAAATAGTGACATTTCCCACAGAAAACCATCTCATCCTTACTTCCTGTCAGCCAATGGGAAAGTCAGGTTAGCAGGCCACCAGGAAGTGCACGTCCACTTTAGCTTGGACCCTCAAACGCCCATTGTGCACATTCTGAAACAGACACGGTATAATTTCCACATCCTTCCAGCTGCTTCCTGGCTTGTTTGTCTTCCTTTATTTAATTTCATTATTTTATTTTTTCTTTTCACAGCCACAATCATGACCTACTTTAGTATCAAAATACAGAGGAACAGAGCTTCAGATGAAAAAAAAATCAATAAAATAAAACTTGTATTCTCACAGCAGTGTGTGATTTTGAGGATATTTATGGACCAGATGTCCATAACTGAAGACAGCAAAACTGGGGAGCTCTCAGTAAATCTGTCTCTTTAAGCTACATGTTTTACATTCCTTTATCTCTTACTGCGGTATAGAAAATTTTGGTTGAGACTGTGGTACCAGAATTACAAGGAGCTCAAAATGTCTTTTATTGCTGAGATCCACACATAAGGTATGACCTTTTGAAAAAATGTTTACCTTCAATCTGATATGAAAAGATAATGTGTTACTAAGTAACAATGCTATATCCCACTACAAAAATGTATGAGACAGTTCAGCGTTTTATCCACTGCAATATTACACATCACCTGCACTCATTGTGACATACATAAAACAATGGATCGTGGCGCACATTATCGTGTGGGAGTATTTGCATCAGTGCACCATGATACCATTAGCTGACAAAGACTTTCCTCACTCAGCTGCTTTGCTCTGTTTCCTTGACAGACTGACAGCTCAGCGCAGCATGGAGGATGCTGAGGAGATTGAGCGGGAGAGGCGGCGCCGGGCCAGGAAGCTGAGCGCTACCCAGCAGGAGCTGGACTGCGGAGAGCCCCTCCCAGAGAGGAATGCACCTCATGATGACATCCTGTAAGATGCAGTGGCTTCTAGGGGTGGGGGATGAGGGATGAGCACCCCTCAGAATGCCTGTTTATGACCCTACTATTGATGCCTTCTTGGGGTAGTTGATTATCAGTATCCGGGGGTGTAAGTTTGGTTTGAACATTAGTAAGGGACCAAATCAGCCCCAAACCCCCACCCCCTAAACACACATGGCGTACCCTAACCCTAACCCTAACCCTAACCCTATCCCACAGTATTGGTAGGGACATGTCCCTAGCATCCCTGCCCAAATCAACACCCTAGGGAGCATCCATCAGAACATCTCTTCATCTATTAACACAGGGACCCCCAGAAAAGGGTCATTAATGGACACTGCCAATCACCATCTTCCTGCAGGGAAGTGGTCTTTAGTATTTTTCTTGTTATCTGCCCCTGAAATAACGTTATTAGAGTTGTGATATTTACTCGATTAAACTTGATTACTCGATTATTAAAAAGCATCGATTAAAAATTTCCTAATTGATTGCTTTGCAATATGGTGGGAGGCAGCGCATAGAGGATGAGCATCCAGATCAATATTAGTTTTAACTACTTGAGAATTCTATTTCAAATATCAGGAATTCAGCTGTAACTAGTTATAATTCAGTTTTAATTGATCTACACTGATCTGATCTGATACCAGAAATTGGTATTTTAACTAGTTACAATTGAATTATAACTAGTTACAATTGAACGTAAGTTGGCATTTTAATTAGTTCGAATTCCAGCTTCCACTGAAATGAATGAGAAACACATTTTGAATTTCACTAACTAAAATAGAATTTCCAATATCAAGAATTGGCATCATGACTAGTTACAACTGAATTTCTGATATTAAGAATTTGCATTTTAACAAGTCAGAACTGAATTTGTGATATCCTCTAGAAATTAATTAAGAATAAAATGGCTTCCCATAATGCTGTGCATCTTTACGCAATCTGGCTTGATTGCACATTAGTGAACGTGTCGTAAACATAGAATGAATATAGTCGAAATGGAATTCAACTGGGCACTTGTGAATAGAAATCGCATTGTGAGGTCAGGGTGGATTCCCAGCCCTAAACAATACCTTTATATTCCTGAAATAAACAGATTCTGGAGATCCAAAGCTGGGTCTCACTTGTCATGCTTTCTGTTTGCCTGTTGTCAGGCATGAGATTGGCTTCAAGCCCAGCTGTCCATCCTCCCAGGATGAGGATGAGGGCTTTGGTGACTGGACCCAGAAGATGGAGAAGAGCAGGCGGCGGGACCTGGAGGAACATGGCATGGCCAAGGAAGGAGGAACAAATAGCAGGCAAGGCGGGCCACTTATCGGGCGGAAGATCGGCACTGAAGCCCCACCAGCGGAGCAGGTAGATGAGGAAGAGCAAGTGAGTAAAGGGAGCATGTCAAGGAGGGTGCATGGCCAGGAGATACTGAAGAGGGTGGAGAGGATAAACGACCGCAAGGAAAAAGTGCAGGAGGGACACAGAAATGAAGACACAGAGCCAGGCATGACAGAAGGGAAGGATCCAAGAGCCCACCAGAAGGAAAAGGTGCCCAGAATAATGGAGGCCTTTTCGTATTTTATAAACAGTAAATTACTGTGAAGGAACTGAGACATTGCATTGTATGCCCCTTGTTTAGATTAAAGGAAACCGGACAGACATGAAGATGTCATACATATCCAAAGTCTATCTGCAACAGGAAGGAGGGCAGACTGACAAAGGTACCCATGAACAGGAAGTGACATCACAGGCAGCTAAAGTGAAAAGAACGCTGAGGTAATGTGTATCAAAAATCTATTTCATTTTGTTAAAAGACCATTTATTCTATATATTTATTCTATAGATATGTAGGCTTACTATTGATGTTAATGCGTAGAGTTAGTGCTCTTGGCAATAAAAATGCTTATTTTGTATAAGCACATGCAGTTTGTTAAAGTCTTAGGTTACCAAAGCAAATTATGTCTTAAGGTATTATTCTGGGCAGTAAGTATATATTTGCTCAGAAAATCACTATTCAGCATTGGTATACATATAAATAAAAAGCTAGCTGTGTTATTGGTAGAGTTCAACAAATAAATCCAGCTGTAGGTCACATCAGTTTCCAGTAGAAAGTAGAAAGATTGATTTATTATCAAACATTCCCATATACTGAAGATTCTGAAATGAATGGGAAACTCAGTCTCGACGTAAGTACGGTATATTAGATGTTAACTAGAAATATTGGAGTGACTTGAGATGTTTCGGAATGGCTAAGCTAGCACACTGACAAACATCCATCAATCCAGCCATCCATCTTCTGTACACTCTTGTCCTATTCTGGGTTGCGGAGGTTTGCAAGGCAGGGCAAAACCCAGGATGGGGCAGCGATCCATCACAGGCTAACATAAACAATCCTGACAGTTCTTAGCACAGTATTGTCAACTGTCATTAATAATTTTGCCCAGTGAGTAGTGCTGCAGTCTCACACCTCACTAATGGGGATTTCAGTTATGTTCGTAGCGTTTCCTTATTTCTATAAGTGCTGCAGTTTCCTCCCACAGCCAATAGACGTGCAACCAGGCTAATTGATGTCTCCAGATTGCCCACAGTGTTTGAATGTGTGGCCTGTTCAGCACCTTCCCCGGTTCTGTGCTGCCTGCCATAGGTTCCGGCCCCCTCGTGATCCTGTTCAGGATAAGTGACCCAAAGATGGATGTGATGGAAGTTAAATTAAGTTATGTTATGTTCCTACCCCTTACGAGGTAGATGTGCTGTCCGGTTGTGCCAACCTCCCCTTTGTGTGTGTGTCTGCCAGGGGCATGAGCCTGAACCCGGAGGGAAGAACAAGGATGGAATCCTTCCAGGAAACTGGGTACAAGCTGGAGCAGATCCAAGGCAGCCTGCAAGAGAGGGAGAACACGGAACGGGAGAGGGAGGAGCAGCGGGCGATCGAGACCGAGCTAGAGGGGCTGAGAATGAGGGAGGAGGAAGAGGAACATCAGTGGCACATTCAGACGGGGGTACGCGTCGAGGCACATGTGAACACGCAAACATACCCACGTGCAAACACAGGCAGGCGTGTGCACGCACCCACATGAGTGTCCCCTCTCAGGTAAATGGAGTCCATTTCACGGTTACCTTCAGCAGCTTACAGAGGGAAGAGTGCAGCCACCGTTAGCCTGTTTGCAGGAGACAGGGAATCACGGAGAGTGCTCAGTACTGCTAGCACAGAGAGAGGTGCCGTTCAGTCCCCTGAGCTCTAAGAGTCCCACCTGAATGTATTCTGACTCTCACATGCACATTCATACATCATCTCTTTCACTCTGGCTCCCTGTACGTTTTAAAATTCTTCAGTGTTTTTTTTTTTGCTTTATTTTTATGATGCATGTTCTGCTCTTTTTCAGTTTAAATTTAATTGTTAATCTTACCAATGAGCTAAGACAATATAAGGAAGAAAAAAAAGATCCAATTTATGCATTAATATGCAAAACTTCACATGAGACTGCCAAAGAAAAGAATACTTATGTTATGTTTGTGTTGGTGTTTGCTCAGCCACTGTTTGCACTTACCATCTAATATATGCTGAAGCTGATCAGCAGCACAACTTAAGTAATCAATACCTCATGAATTTAATTAACTAATTAACTGAATGAATTACCTGAGCTAATGGTGAAATTTAACAGTCACTCTTGTGAAATTCTTCTTACTGATTGTTATACTATTATTTATTTGCATATATTCCAAAACCGAACTGTGTTTTTCTGAGCAGATGTACTGCCCAGATAAATAGCTTTAAGCATAAATTTCTTTGGCAGCATGAGACTTTTGCACAATACTGTAAGTTGATAAATAATGCAGTACCAGTCGTACAGCACTTTGCCGTCCATGTTGTTGTTAATGTTCTCCTACTCTGCATGATTTCAGAATGACATTGATGGAAGAGTGATGGAGGAGCCCTCATACTCGGTAAAGTCCCATGTTATCCCAACTCAAATGTACTGCCTGGGGAGTCAAATCCCTTGTATTCAATACATATGTTGTATTCCTTGGTGTCCTTCCTCCCAATTACTTTAGATTGCTTTATCCCATAATTAATGCTTTTCAATAATAGGCCATAAGAGGCAATTCAGTTTAAAATGCAGTTTAATTTTAAAGTGTATTGCACTGCATTGAGTATATGTAGCCTCTCCTTAGCAAAGTATTATTATTATTATTATATAATGATATTTAATTATGATAATAAATATTTTTTTAATTATAATGAACATATTAAGACTACTCAATAACATTCTCTTTTATAGATTACAGAGAGGACAGAGTCACTGAATAGATGCTTAAAGAAAAGGTGAGCTTGACTGAACGAGATCAGTGTTACATTGTTTATGAAATGTAATTATTTATTTAGCAGATGCTACATAAAGTCAAGAGCATCCAGGATACACAAGAGATCAGCTTGCAGATGAGGACAGAGAAGGTCAGGGGTCGGGTGAGTTAGGTGAGGTGTTTACAGATCAGATTGGTCTCGAGATGTTTCTTTAAGGTTGGGGGGACTCTCATGTATGAGCTTTTTCCACCATCAAGAAAGCAAACATGAGAAACTCCACCACACTTTGGTGGAGAGATTTCCAGGAGGTATTAGCTTAGTAACCAAAGAGGGCTACACCAGATGTAAGTGATGAGAAACTTAAATGGAGTAGGTGCTATTTCATTAACGGCTCTAAAAGGCCGCACAAAAGACTGCGAGAATCATAAGGGAACCAATGAAAATAGTTTGTGTAGTTCGGGTTGGGGGGTAACATGAGAGCATTTGGCCCTGAAACTCAGGCATTTTCAGTAATTATCTTAATTCCAGCAGTACTAGTGCCTAGTCTGCAGTACTTTGTTATTAGTTATTGCTAATAAGGTTACAGGATTGCACTGTTCCAGTAAGTAGAAGCTCCAAGAGGAAAAGGATCTTCTAGTTTTTAGCAGTGAATAGGGAGCAAATAAACACCAAGAGATAACAGCAGACATTATACTGCATGCTGCTCTGAAAATATGCTGCAATTTCTTCTCTGCTCCTTAGTTTCATTGTGACATTGTACCTTGATCCCATTCATATCAGTGATCTATAAATAATACATAAAAGATGACATTCCTTAAATGCTCTTAAATCCCTTAAAAAAGTTCTCCCATCTACCACTGAATTTGAACGTACTGTGTCCTGAGGTGGTGTAACCTCTGAATGCATTTGTTTTTGTCCATATTTTATTAAACATATAAGGTGCATTTTTCCCCTAAACTTTAATAAATTTGGTACCACTTTACAGTAAGACTACCCTTATAAAATGTTTATGAATGGTTTATAATCAGGTTATTAATTTGGTTGTAACACTTCGTAAATCATTAATAAACAATTATAAACAAGTTAACAGTTTTCTATTTCTATTCTATTTCTTATAAATTACTACCGCCTTATTGTAAAGTGTAAATTTTTATATGAATATGCTGTTACCAGGCCACACGGTCATGTGATTGACACATAGTTCTGTGGATGAAAATCATTGAAAATCAGAGTGATCGTTTGCATGTCTTAATGACTAATGGCCTTTATCACGGTCAATGATAACAGAGCCTGACACCGCAGTTCATTTGAGATGAAGAATGCTGAGCAGTCTTTGAATGTATTACATTAACCATGTGAAGAAGAGATTCCTCCCTTGGGGAAGCGCTTATGTGTTTCAGTTTTTGCACACTCATTCTATTGTTGAAGTTCACAGGATCTGATAGTCCAGCCTTGTTTTAAAACAGTAGTAGCTTTAAGAAGATACAGAACCCTGGCTGCATCTCAAAAATCGATGACAAAGTGGAGCAGTATACTCATGCCATTGAGGTAATCCTCCTATAGTGTTCCTCTTAATCTCAACAAAGTAACGATGGGCATGACAGTATTAGTCTTTGAAAAAGTTATTTCTTTAATCTTAAATTTGAAATAAAATTTCAATCTGAATAAATATCAGTCCTTGTCAGAGTATTTGCAGCAGCAGCAGCAGTAGAATATCAAGGTCTGTAATCTGTAAATGTAAATGATTGTAGTTAATGGGAAACTCAGTCTATTCTCTGAATGTGTATATAAATCTCACTAACTTTCCATTATTGCTGGAGTGAATGTATGAAATGTTCCATGGTTGTGAAAGACAGTCATGCCTTTGGTTTTATACTTTTATACTATACATAATGTTGGCAAAAACACAATTGCTTTGTTTTTTCCTGGGATTGTAGAGCTCCTTAAAGGAGGCCAAACAGGCACCGACAGACATGACCAGCCCCCCAGAGCCTGTGGCCGCCAGGAAGAACTTATTCGAGGCTGGAGATGCCTGGAACCCAAGCGTCACCAAAGGCTCCCCATCCAAGGCAGGCCTAGAACCTAGAACCTTCACCAAATGTCAATTTAATGACCTGTACTGATTACGCATTATAATTTTGACTCCTCAGAAAACTCTAATGTTGAATCTCCTTCTGTCCCAAAATTATATGCAAGGGAATACTTTCCTTAAATGCTGGAGAAGCAGCACACCAAAGCATCTTTGTGTTTCTTATTTCAAGGATTTGGAGAAGGCAGAACAGGACAGTGCTTTATTTGCAATGTTCTGTTCATTATTTCTGATTACGCCATAATAGCTGAATTGCTTCACTGATTCTTTTCCAGCATTCATTTAGTAAATAATGGCCTACATATCTGAGTGGTTTATGTGAGTAACCATTTCAGTCCCACAAATATGACTTATGTATTATTAGAATGTGCCGTGTTCTGAGGTAACATGGCAGGGCAGTAAGTAGGGGATCACCTGGGTCGGGATGCAGTGCCATTGCGAGACACACAGACAGTTTTATCTCAGAATCCCGCTCACATTCCTGCAGTGACTCCCGACTGCTGAGCGAGCGCTCAGTCCCGGAGATTGAGCAAGCGAGTGAGTCGGCGAGAGTGGGAGGCCAGCTGGGGCGGGGAGTGCAGGGAAGACGCACATGTCCCTGTGCCTCTCCTAATCGCTGCCATCTGTGTTTGTAGGATGCGGAGGCTCTGAAGGTGGGCGTGACGGACTTGATCACCCAGTGGGTGAAGGGTAACCTGGACGAAGGCTCCAGAACCTCTCCCCCAAAGCCAGCTGTAGGTCACATCAGTTTCCGGTAGAAACATCGATAACCTGCTATCATACGTGTCCATATACAGTAGATTATGAAATCAATGGAAACTCCTGTGCAAAGTGTACAAATCCATCTTCTCTGGCCGTGTCCATGTGCCCTACAGTGTCTGTCCTCTCATTTCCTCCTATATCTGCTGCTCGTTCTACCCTCCTTTCTTCAAGGTAATAGTGTCCTGTTTACTGTCTTTAGTGGTTTGATCAGTGTTTTTACCTTTAGTTTCTCATATACTTTTTATCACAGTTTATTATTCTGGTAGTCTGTGATAACCGGGATTACAAGAGTGCCAAAATAATTGATCGGCTGCTTAAACAGACCTTTGACCTTTTGAAATTCGTATTTTTCTGAGTATACAAAGTGAATTGAAATTTTGTTTTAAATTTGTTGCATCGATATAGCTAGATTAAAAATGCATGTGAAGAGTAGGTGTGACAATGAAAAAATATAGGTGAGATGCATAATAAAAAAAGCATTGTAATGCCTTTAATAGCGGGCCTTTTCAGTGCCTGTTCTGACCTGTTGAGGACCCCACAATTTGACATAAGGCTCTTCCCTGGAAAAGGATGTCACCAACTGTAGATAATTTGCTTTTTCCAATTTGTAAAGAGATCAGCACTTGATATGTGACATGTGCCAGCCCTGCTTTGATATGAGAGCAAAGATGTTGAACGTATTTGTTACATTCATGTATAGTATGAAAAAAATGTAGTGGGAGAGGATTTAAGGTGGTTTATAAAAACAGACCAATGTGAATAAAGGCGAAAATAGATACTTTCAAATCGTATCCTCAAAACTACTGTAACATCTGTTCTTTTACTGCTTTCATTGTCACAATTTCCTGTAAATATACAAAAAGGCAAATCGTATCTATGGTAACAAATGCTAGTAGTATTTACTAATACTGCTAACTTATGGAAAAAGGATCATAAAGCATCACATCAAGGTCTGTTCTTTAAGTGTAATAAGACCCTTTATTTTATTTTTGCTATGTGACATAAATACCAGTTTGACGACCACTTTTTGTTTTTTTCTAAGGAAGTGAAATATGGTGAAGTGTTGCACAAAAAGAACCTCTGGGAGACTCTAGGGGACACTTCCTGCTTTGGGAAGGCTGGACTGGGTGGAAAGGTATAGTAAGGAATATCACATGGCATTTTCAGAGCAAGTCTGAAACAGCCTGAGGATGATGCTGGGAAACAGCTCCACCTAGAGTCCAGCTGGGAGTACTGCACAGTTCGAAGAAGTGTTCCCATTAAAGTTTCACTTACTATAGATAACCATGTCTTAAAAATAATGTAGTTACTTAAGAATGTTTTTAGGCTAATTATGCTAGATAATGCATTCAAAACTTTTGGTTCAGAGAGAGTTTCACTTTAAATGATGCATTATTTATGTATGAATTTCTTTACTTTTTAGGGTCCCTGCTCTACAAAGAGATACAAGTTTGTTGTGACAGGCCATGGAAAGTATGAGAAAGTCCCTGTCAGTGATGACCATTGCAATGCGTGCATGAATGAACAATCAGGTAAGGAATCCAGAGCTGGACATTAACTTAATCAGATGGAAGAAACTGGTCTTGAAGTTTATTTCAGTTCTCTCATTTGGAAGCAAGTTCTTAGAAAGAAGGTCCTTTTGTTAATGTGAGCCCTATCTCTGCTGATTAGATTAAACACCACAATATTTTACATTTGAAAGTTCTGTTTTCTGACAGTACAGAGATGTCAGGGGAAAAAACAGAAAGGAACATGATACTTCGTTATTATAGAAATATTTTTCAGATGGCAGACATATATCTGTCAAGTTATTTTATACAATTTAATTTATTTAAAGATTTTGCATCAATCAAAGTCAGGAATCTTATACTGCAGTAACAATAGAGTTTTTGGTTGGAAGGATTTGTAGACTCTCAACTTGATACAACAACATGAAGATTTTCACATTATCTACAGCAAGTGAAAGAAAAATCAGCTGAGCTTGTGACAGAGACTGCTATTTCATGCACCTCTCACTAGCGATGTTTTGGCGTTATACCAAATGACCATAATATTTTCTAACAAGTAATTAAAATGCAATAGACAGAAAACATCCAAATAAGTTTTTTAATATACAAAAAACATGCATACAGAAACTCGATAAAGCAGAAGCTCTGGATAGTGTCATATATCACCACTGAAGGATGTTGGTAACAAGCATCTCCACTCACTTAGGGATATTTGCATTCAAAACAATGTACCACACAGCATTCTTACAGGCTGGGTCTTCCATGTGGGGACAGCCAGCAGACAAAACTTTAACTTTAATCCATGGCATCATTCTAATCCCTTGAATTTCACATCTGACTGCATCTGTGTTCTATAGTTTGGCTTCTGCACAGGGACGTCTGACATTCCATAGACTGTATTATTGATCTCACATTGTAGAAGAAAAGTAACTAAGCAGCAATTAACAACTAATCAACCATGTTGATGTTTTCACCATATAATTCTTTATTCATATTTCACTAGACCCAGCAAGCACATCACAAGGTATTGAACCTTAGACCTTCCTTTGACCTTCACTTCCTGCCCCACTCGGCTCCTCCTCTGTCCCTTTTCTGACACCTCGCACTGAAATACCACCTTGGCCTTTCGCTGTTGCTTCCGTCTCCTCATTCATGGAATGCTAATGAGCCTGGTGAACGAGTCCTGTCCAAAATGTTCTGGAGCATCACGGAAGATGCCACATCCATGTGTGACAGCATGACATTAAAGCATGAATACATAGACATTCCCTTTATTACTTTATATAATAGTATGAATATCATTTATGCATAAGGAACATCTATATATATTTTTGTAATTTAGTATGAAGTAATATGTATGAAACAGGAAAAGGAAAATGACTCCTGGAATTTAAAACAGAATGCTATACTTTTGAAGTTTTTGTCTTGATATATTCTTTCTATTCTGGTCCATCTTAAAGCACAATAAACATTTCTAAATCTCAAAAGTGATTACCCATCAGTAGTTCAGTGTGTATATAAAAATTTTATATATATATACACACACACACATATATATATATATATATTTTGCTTGACCCTATCAAACATTTAACCAAGATGATGCCATGTGCCAGCATAATTTTCTTTGTGTAACGCCAGTTTGCCAATAACTTCCCTTCGATACCATAAGGTTATGATCAATCAATTAGAAAATACCTTCTTTTGTAGACATAACAAAGAATTCTGTAGCCATAACAAAAAAATGAACTGCAATTAAAATATGAAGGCCAAATAATTTTTATGAAATATTACTTGCTTCATCATTCTGGTTTATTTTAACAATATAAATGTAATTGTGATAAAAATCAGATGTCTGTGGTTTTTAAATGTGCAAACCCTTTTGCAACTCTATTGAAGTCCTTTGGTTCCTCCTCTTGAGATTTACGATTCAAAAGTCCCCTTTCGAACACCGCGGCAATTTTTGTAAGTGGTCTTGATGCAGCTTCCTTCAGCTTTCTGGCATCAAACCGTGGACTGTATAGGAGGAGAGGAAGGCGATGCACAAACGACAGCGATGGTTTTTGGTTGTCATTTGGCACGTCTTTTTTCTCTGTCTTGCTTTTTGTCTCATTGATATGTTTCATGATGTTCTCTTTGGTAGAGAACATTTGGAAAAGGATGGCATCCCACATTTTTAGGGCCCTGGGTCCATTCTGGGTCCCAGAATGCTCGCAGACTTCTGTGGACATTTCTTGAGACTTCTCTGGTTTGCTGTTCGGTGCTTGTAGTTTGGACTCCTCAACTGGCTCAGGAAATTTCGGCTCTTCTGGTTCCACTATCATATGTTTCTTAAGACGTGTCCAGCCACTGAGTTTGGATTTCAGACCCTTTGGTTTTTGGGGCTCTATAGTTTGAGATTCTTGTTTGGAAGCTGAGGTGCTTGACTCTTTCTTCTGTGCAGTCGACTGTCTGTTTGATGCCTCAGGTCTCGCTGTCTCTTGTGAGGTTTCCTGATTATGAACTGCTGCAGTGCTCACAGATTTACTGGCTTCTCCATGTCCAATTACTGGTTGACTTGAGGGTTGACCCAAGCTCAAGGAGGTCACTGAATTTGCAGGATCCTGAGAGAGACAAGCAGTAATTTGAGCACTGGGCACAGATTCTTTGACACTTGAAGATATTACAAGGGATACTTCAGGCCTATGAGACTCCTTGGAGTTTTCTGTGTGTTGTACAATGCTTGGCTCAGTTACAGTTTGACTTGATTCCATCCCAGCTTCATCTAAACCTTGAGTAAAAACTTTCCCTTTAGAAATCTTAGCTGCCATGCTGTTTCCACCTGACTTAAGTGTTTGCATTTTGTTGCTAATTGTCTGTATTAAATGTTTGGCTTTATTAGCTATTTGTGTTTCTGAAATTGGTATGTTAGCTAGTTGTCTTTTCATAACAAAATTGCACTGTTTTTGTATTTCAGGAGAAGTTTTATGTTTTGGAATTTCAAAACTTGATGTGTTAGTCTGGTGTGTGTTTGTACCTACTGGCCTGTATTCCACAGCCTCTGAAGTAACCATCTGAACATTTTGTGCTCTATCAAATGGTGTTTTTGCAATTTTTCCTTCCTCGAGACTTTGTCCTTCAGGTAGTCCTGCACCCTGTGTCAATCCCTTCTGAGTTTTGGATAGCATTCTTTTTACAGCTTCAGAAGAGGTAAATTCGGCCACCACACTGGTTTGGCTATGGGGCATGGGAAGTTTCCCTGTTGGATTTGGAGATGCAGTGGGATCTTCATTTGGAGTTGTTGCTGATTTTTTTTGCTTTTCATTGGATGACACAGTAGAGTTCAGTATTGCAGGTGAGGGCTCTTGTGGGATCTCACAAGCAGGGCTCTGAGAACATGGTGTGTCACACAATTTGGGCACCTCAGATGTAGATGCCATTGGTTTAGAAATGCTGTAAGTGGGGGAACTGCTTCGAATTCCACCATAAGCAACATAGTCAGCTGGAGTCAAACCATAATATTTTGATTTGGATTTGGTCTCATGTGCTACTGACCTTTTATATACCAAGGAAGGTATAGTAGGTTTACATGTGTGAATAAGAGTATTGACATTTTCAAATCCACATATATCAGTAATAGTATTACATGGGTCAGTTCCATTCTGGCCATCTTGATATGTAGTGTGAGTTATAAAATTATTAGCAGCTTTTACTGGTGTTTGATCTCCAAGTTTAGTTTGCAGTTTAGGGAATTTTGGGATCTGAGTCTTGGAAGTTGAGTTGAAAGATATTGCAAAAGGCGAAACCTCATTTACATAATTTTTTGTAGTTAATTTTCCATTATAAGGTCTTTCCAATGAATTAGAATGAACTGAACACATATTATCATACATGTTGTTACCTTCCACTCTTGATGTATATGTTGAATATTCAGATGTGCATTCTATTGATGTTGATGATAAAGAATTTCCAGTTTCATTTTCATTTGTTTTGTTAGTGCCAGACGTGCATATTTCAAAACTGGATCCTTTATTGACAAATGATGCTGAAGAGGTTGAATATGAAAAATGGCTTGCTCTTGAGACTTCACAAGTAGGCGATTTTCTCTGGGCAAGGAAATACACTGGTGTCTTCAGCTGCTCTGAAAGAGCTCTTGTTGGCAGAAATTCAGAGGTTGACGTTGTCCCTCCTTTCATTTCGGATGTTGGTTTTGTGCAACTCTTAGCTGGTGGTAGCCCATTGAAAGCTGTGCTTTCGGCTTGATCTTCAAAGGTATGGGTAGTAGGATATTTAACAGATGGAGATGCTTTTTGAACATTATTCTCCACTTCTGGGGTGGAGAGTAAAGGCTTAGTATATTGAACTGAACTTGGGGCTAATGGTACAAGCTGTGTATGAGTTAGAATTAGGGGAGGAGTTTGTGATAAGGTTTGAACTGGAGGTGACGCTATTTGACTTACCATATTTGTAGAAGCAGGTACTTTTGGAACTGAAGCTTCAACTTGAATTATTGGGGTGGTAGTGGGTTGCAGAAATACATTTTCTTCTGCTTGGATTGAAGTTTGCAAGCTGGAAGCTGTTGGAAGAGCTGAGTTTGGGTGAGCTGAAGACTCAGCTTGCAACAATGACGTGAAGTTGTGCAGCGGGGCCACCTGCTGGTGAAAGGAACAATCTAAGGATATGTGCTGCTTTGGGAAAAGCACTGTTGTCTTGTCATACTTCGCACTTTGCATGTATGGGTAAGGAGACGGTGAATGCTGATGAACGGGTTTCACTGAAAATCTGGGGTTCGAGTTGATGCCATAGACAGGATCCGGAGTTCCTGAAGGAGTTGAGTGGTCACTGTGCTCCAGGTCAGCGCTGGCTTCGCTTACAGGAGAGAGGCTGGAGCGGAAAGGGACAGGCGTCTGCAAGGCCTGATGGGAAGACTTTTTCTTGCCGGTTTTCTTGAGCAGCTTCTGGAGCTTGGCATTGTCCTTGCCAGGTTTCGGCATGAGTGGTGGACGGTAATGCTGAGAGAGTCCATGGCTGCCATTGAAAGATGTCAGCATTTCAGTCTCCTGAAACAGGAAACACACACTGACTCAGATCTATACAGTGAGGATTCCCATCATCTTATTATTTAATATAGGTGGTCCATCATATGATGCTGTACCTGCTGCCCATATAACAGTGTTTGCTGTTTCTGCAAATGGGAAAGCTGATTTCAAACTGTGCCAGAAATATACTTGTCAGGAATTATGTATCCAATTTCAAGAGCTACTAGCTAGCAAATTATAAATGATTACAGTATTAAATTAAGATTGTTTGTCGAGTCATACATTAGCTGTGACCCTAAATGGTTACTGGAATGGGGTCAATGGATGGATGGAAAGGAGTAAGGAAGAGAGACTATGTTTGTTATAACCTGATTGCATCACTGCTGACACTGCTGATCTCCTGTGTTTGCACTGCATTTCAGGTGGAACATGCCCCGAACACTCCTGAGAGCATTTCACTGCATTTCAGGTGGAACATGCCCCGAACACTCCTGAGAGCATTTCACTGCATTTCAGGTGGAACATGCCCCGAACACTCCTGAGAGCATTTCACTGCATTTCAGGTGGAACATGCCCCGAACACTCCTGAGAGCATTTCACTGCATTTCAGGTGGAACATGCCCCGAACACTCCTGAGAGCATTTCACTGCATTTCAGGTGGAACATGCCCCGAACACTCCTGAGAGCATTTCACTGTCAACGTTATTGAGCCTCATTAAGTTCATTTAAATATTCTACATGTGAAATACCAACATCTCTGTTACTGCCGACAATATCCTGTAAATCTCTCAACAAATCTCTCACTTAAACGTTTGTATTGCAGCCTATTTGCCTTGTTTCCAATTTCATTGTCATTCTTGTAGTTGCTGCTGACTACAAAAATACATAAATATATATGCATGTAAATGATGTTACAGTTATGCTCATTTTTATATTAAAACACTTTTGCCTGAAAATTTGTCTAGATCTGCTTAATTCATTCTATTTAATTCTGTTTTGTGGTCTATTTCTTAGCAAGTTGGTGTAGGTGACATAGATGCCTCAATTACCATAATTCAGATGCATGGATTTATAGTTATGTTTGCTGCCCCTGCTGGAATGCATCCAGAAGGCCAGGACCCCCTTTCAGTGTGGCCCCATGGAACGTGAGAGGGGTAGCTAATTTAACAGTATCTAAAACCAGTGCCACTCTTAGCCCATGTGGCATCCTAGGCAAGCATCACCGCTGGCTCCCCCTATCTGTGGAGAAGTGAAACTGACTTAGGCCCTAGGCCTATAGTATTTACCAGCCCTGTCCAAATCTGATGTTGGATTCTGGAGTTTTTCTCAGCTTAGTTTTATGGAGAAGTAAGGTACAGCTGCTCAATAGCTCCCTCTGCAGGTGAGCTGCATGCATACCTTGAGCCACATATACAAAATATAGTTACACCAAATGTTTCTCTTGAAGCACTGATGCCAGTTTTATGTTGAACTTTCTCAGCCCGTTTGTTAAATTGCAGTTTTTTTAAAATAAAGATAGTCCATGTTGCTGCTATTATTATTGATTTTTAATTTTAATTGTTTATCAATAATACAGACCAAAGGTCTCCCAGAATTAAGTGCATATCAAATGTATAACAAAATGCTTTATCGAGGTTTTCAGGCTAAAAAGTTGAAGTCGTTTCCCATGCATGCTCATAATATTACAATTTCAAATTCTTCTTTAACTCCCAAAAAATATCCATGTAGACCCACTGTTTAGAATGATTTACATGGCAACCTGTACACCAATACATGCTGAGCCTGATATGTGAGAGGGGGTCAACCTTTTAAGGCCAGTAGGTTAGATGTTTGGGTCGCACCCAAACTTGAAGTTTAAAAGAGGAAGGGTTAATAATAGTTTACCCACATATACTAATGTAAGGTTGATTCTAGCTTGGGAAAATTAATTTTATGTACAAGCTGTTAAAATATAAGAAATATCTTTGTTGCAGCTAAAGAAGATTTTTTTGTTTGTTTTTTAGAACTTCCCAAGTAGATATGTACAGATTATTAACAGGTTACTCTGGATTCCAAAGCAAGGACAGAAAAGCTTTTTGGTTGAAGATAAAAGCATGCAAATAGCCTGAATATCTTACAAAGTTCCGAAGGCTGAAGGAAACATATGACTTATCTGCAATCTGGAATATTCTTATTGCACCGAGGACATAGCTAGTGGTCTGTGAAGCATTTGTTGTAAATAATATTGCTAGTGCAGCGTTACAGTTATGAAAATCCAGTGTCATGTTTTCAGAGCTTGGCGCTTTAAATTGCATGTCAGCGGAAGCCTATGCAAACGGAAGGCTGGAGAAAATGCGAATAATGATTTACCTGGGTGAGTGCGAGTCAGCGGAAGCCTATGCAGACAGAAGGCTAGAGAACATGCAATTAATGCTTTACCTGTGTGAATGCTGCCCCGGAGCTTCCGGCTACTTGCCTGAAAATCCCGTTAGTGTCCGGCCGGGAAGTTCATCCGACGCCCTAACCCACCTCAGATGGAAAGCACCGTCTCCATGCCTCTCCAAAAATAAATTCTGAGACTTTCTTCAAAACATTTTCCACTTTGACATTGACACAGGACTGTCAGCAAGCTAGTGGCTGTTCAGATGGACCTTTGGTGATGTGTATCTGTAGTCACTGCATCCAAGTTTGTTTTCTTTTCAGGCTAGTGCCCTCTGCTGGAGACAAGGGAGCCACATTCATGCCTAAAGTTAATCTATAGGGACTGTAATATGGATTTGAGGGCATTTCAAGAAGGCTTTCTTCATTGTGCCTTGGTTATTCACACAGCTGTGGCAATACACCGGGAATGAACAGGAAAGCCGAATGCACTAGCTAACCATCCACACAATACCTATAGAAGCCAAAGCGCTGTTTTTTAAAATACGAAATTCCCTCAAAGTCAGAAAACGCTTGTAATACTGATGTATACGTCTTATTGTGAAATGTGTGCAGCTGTGCGACTGTGAATGCCTCACGTTAAATCCAATCTTGTGTGTCTTTTTATCGACTAAGGACCGACTCTGACCCCAAATGGATGAATGGTCATTTAAAATGGAAGTATGGATTCATAGACAAACTGGGATATATAGTGGGGGGTCACGTCAGGTGAAGAACCGTACACCTTCTAAACATGCCTGTCTTTGCAGTTTAAATCGCCTTCACTTTATCAACACATCTGTTTCTGCAACCATATATCATATTTTTTCTATTAATTGACTCATTGATGCCAACATTTTTTTCCCTTAAATAATATATTGAGCTTTACATCTAGTTTATGTAACAGCTACAAATCTTGGAATGGCTGTGTCTTTAACTTGCGACCTCCATTCTCATTCCACTCACACAGTTCCTTTATATTTGTAAGTTCGGTGCATTGTACCACCTTCTATTCCAGCTTACGAAACTCTCATGCGGGTCACTGTAATATTTTGCTTGCCTGGTGTTGTGACAATTTTAGCAGCAGATCCTCTCAGTTTCTTCTCTCCAAACATGTGCCTTCATCATGCATGATAATCTATCCATTTCCTTATTCAGCGCTAGGGCCAGGGCTTTGCCTCTCCCTGACTAGCTTGCCTCCGATGGAAGTTCGACCAATAAGGGGGCTCTAAAGATCAAGTGTCACCATAACAGAAACACTTTATCACCCTGGGTGGTTTGCAGACCCCTTACAGCCAGTGTCCCCCCACGAGGGAGCTCACTTCTTTCAGCCTTTCTGAGGTAAGACAGAGAACGCCTCTCTTGGAGCCTTGGTGCCCAGGACAACAGGAGCATATATGTTCACATTGCAGCCTCTACCTCTGAACATGTGCTGTTATTGAAGCTGTACCACAATGCTAATATTATCTCTGAGAAATACAAAGCGTGACAGGTTTTCTAGGGTCCCAGACCTTTCATTATTATTATTATTATTATTATTATTATTATTATTGCTCTTGTTGTTGCTGCATGTACAGTTATGTAATTCAAAGCTTCAAAACATTCCTGGAGTCAAGGAGCACAGTATTTTGCAGTCGTCTGAGGAATGCACCTGTTTTTACGCTTCTCTGTGATTGTATGCATGCATTCTGACAAAGTCTAAAGGATACATTTCTGGAGAACACTTTTATTTGTGGATAGAAAGAAAGCCGAAAAACAGTCGACTGCCCGTTTATTGAATCTTAATGTATCACTCGACTTAAAATGCTCCTAACTTGAGCTAAACCATTGCAGCAAAGCAAAAGGAACACATTTTGCATTCCCTTTATTCACCCATTAGTTATACATTGTATCACCTTGCATTGATACAGCAAAAAACTCGACCAATATGCCAAAATGTAGGCTTCACTGGCTACCTTTTCCATTCCCCTCTTCTATATAAGCCTCAGACTGATATGGAAGAAGAATGACACTTATGAGTGCTGACCCATCAGAAAGTCTGAGACTCAGAAATACAATCCGAGGTTAATACTTAAAGACATTCACAGCTGTTAGCAATCAACTTCTTCTAATTTTATGTTTGCATAGACGGTCTCTTCTTGCAGGTGAGACATATTAAATGTTATTTGCATAACTTTTTATATGCTAATTCTCTGTGTTTTTTTATGACACCGGATGTGTTTAAGTTGCACATCTGGGAGAAAAATCTGTGGAAAAAAACACTAATAAAAGTCTTGCTTGAAATATAGTTGAGATAATTTATTTTTTACACTTTTTGCAGAACTGATCTAGTTGTACTGATAAGTTGTAATTCTTGAACTGAGAAGAATTCAAAACAGTACAGAAAAAGGGGCTATCGTCTCCGACATAAAGATGATCCTGTAAATGACCACTTAATTACAAATCATTTAAAATAAGGTATACATGTTTTGTGCATATAAATATATAGATAATTTGTGGTTTAGACAATAGTACATTTACTGTATGGCTCTAGATACCAATTAAGGCATCAGTTATTATAATATCCCCTTAAATATTACCCTATTGCATTTGGGGAAAAATGTAAGATATGTTAGTTTTCACTGGCCAGCTCCAATAGCTTCTCCTTTAACTCCCTAACAGGTGAAAAAGCCACTGTCACCATGTCTGACACTGAGGAGGCGTAAGTACAGATAAAGTCACCTCACTAACACCATGATCAGGGGTGGGTAGTTCAGGTCCCGAATGTAAAAAATCCAGACCAAGAATTTGTTTCAACCGACCAGTTGAGTACACTGTGACTTCGACTCTTAATGTTCAACTCATTGCTTGAAACAAAACCTTGGTCTGGATTTTTACTTTCTGAACCAGATTTATCTATCTCTGCTCATTTTGTTACCTGAATTCTAATATCAGGACATATTATTTAAAAGAGATGGAAGCAATAAATTAAAACTGTCGCACTGTAATGTAATTAATACTGTGTAACTAATGCTCTAATTATAGTTTCTAGTTGTTGAATTTAGCAATATTTTTTTCCAAAATGTAGTGAAATCAAATACTGTTCTTTTAATATGCCCAAATACTGACTGTATTCATGTTTCATTTTACAGGGTCGATGGTAAGTAAAGACATTCTAATTGCTTACTAATCTACATCTTAAATCTCCCCAGATTTTGTTGTTTAAAACTAAGTGTCCTACATCTAAATGTTATTTGTCTGCTGTAATCTTCTCTTTACATTGTGGATCTTGTCTTCACTTTAGTGCTACATCTTGTGAACAGGAGCAAAATATCAGTTTAATTATCCAAAAATGTTTTCGAATGATTACTCTCACCAACAATATATATGTGCTAAATACTTTTTTTTGTTTTTTAAGACATTGATCAGTCAAATCGAGGTGCTATGTTATATACAGAAATATCACCTGCAATATCATTTAGATGCACATAATTAAAATACAGGGAATAAGTAGTTGCTTTCATTGGGGACATTTAGTTTAGTAATAGTTAAATGATGCTCTGCTCTTAACACTATGCAAATCTGAATTTGTTGCAATAAAGACATGCTGATACTGTCTTTAGAATATGTATTTTATAATGATCTTACTAAGTTCATTTTATGTGAGAAATTTTGAAGCTTTTTTATTGTCCCAGTCAAAGGACAAAGAAGCCAGATGGGCATGTCTTGCATGTCTGGGCTTGCGAACTCCACTCCATTCGATCTGCTACAGAAGACACAATATGTAACATTTTGCATGGATTGGGTTATATTTGCTGTATGATGGAAGACACACCAGCTGTGTAACTGTAATCACAGTTTTTTGGAAACTGAAAGGAAGTTAGGGAGGTGAAAATGGTAACTGTAACAATCCTCACCTTTACCCCTGGTCCTTTACCCCTGGTCCTTTACCCCTGGTCCTTTACCCCTGGTACTTTACCCCTGGTCCTTTACCCCTGGTCCTTTACCCCTAATCATCAAAAGAGTCAAAACCCCAACTGGAGTTTTCCTCAGCCTGAAACGTGTCAGACAAAATCTTAATTTTACCCTTCAGTGTTTAAAATGTTTTATTTGATTAATACATATTACCCAAAACATTGTAAGAAGTGGTCTTGCTGAAGACATCCCAGCACTCCATGCGTCTACATCGTCCTTAACTCTAGTATTCCTGACATTCGAGAACAACGTAGTTGCGTTCAGTTAACTGAACGTCCTGCCCGGTACTTCTGTCCTGAGCCCCTCTCTCACAGTCATCCAGAGGAAATTACAAGACCCTGACTGTAAACTAAGCAAAATGACCTCTAGAGTTTAGAACATGACTTTGTTTCTAGAATGTCAATGCATTCATTGTGTACCTGATCATATTAGATGCTAGACATTGATTTCCCTGAACTGTAGGCATCCTGCCTTAGATATGGCAGCAGACCTCTTTCCTCTGGGCCGTCCTCGCTGCTCGTGGCCATCCCCTGCCCTCCTCCTCCGTGACATACTGACCTTACTAACTGAAGAATGCTCTTTTATCTGATGACTCTTTCTCTCACCGCTTACCTACCTCTCTGACCCCCCCACTCTCCGTTCACTCGGTGCATGCCGCATAGCCGTAGCCGAAGAGGTTGTAGAAGTAGAAGTAGCGCCAGAGGTGGCTCCAGAGCCAGAACCAGAGCCAGAGGTAGCTCCAGAACCAGAACCAGAACCAGTGCAAGAGGTAGCCCCAGAACCAGAGCCAGAGCCTCAGCCAGTGGAAGAAGTGCAGGAAGGTATGTTGCATGTATATTCATTCATCCTTCCAAACATAGCAGTGCACTTACTGTTTCCATATTAGTTCTGTAGAGATAAGGTACCTCCTCTTCATATCTGGCTATAAAGTAGAGACAATCTCTATCTCTCTCGGAACATTTCACATATGTATATACATTGGATATGTGTATATATATGTGTGTGATATAAGCACTTACTTAACAAACTCATGCATTTAGATTGTAATGAACAAAAATAGGGGCTCAGTCTATGAGAATCTGGTCGACCGAAGAGCCCCAAAGCAGTAGCTTGGCCATTCTAACGGCACCTTACACGCCATACTGCTGCCATATTTGACATCTTCATGCTACTGCCCATTTAATAGGAAGACATCATTTCTACTGTATATACATGTATATCTACTGTATATACAGTGTGCATTTTTTAACTGCTCGTCACTAATTGCATATTTACTGAATTAGCACTGAGAGCTTCTGGAGCCACTTAATTTGAACTTTCCATCATTCATTTGTTTCAGCAGTAAATTAGCCACAGTACTCTCAGTACTCAATCTCCCACACTTAGCCTACTCCAGGCTCCAGGAACCTGATATTCTCTGCTGCTGCTACACTGAAAAATTATTAACCATATTGTTAACTTGGCAAATAGGATCTGGTTGTCATACTTATGGGAGATTTGATAAAATATCATGGTCTATTTAGACTTACTTGTCAATGTGCTTATGTATAATCGACTCGTTAATATTAAACTTGACTGCCTGTAATTCTCCAGAATAGAAATGTATTGAAAGTAGATGTATATTAAAAGAAAATGTATTATCTCTACCAGTAACTTTTGCCGGGTTTTCAAAAATTGCTTAGCCTTCATAAAATTTCTTTTCGCCATCTTGTCCTTCTCATCCCTCACTGGTCGATATTCAGCTGACTGTCCGCATCACATTGTGTATTTGCATGGTGCCGGAAGGTCAGCTGCCGTTATACATGGAAAGGCTGATCCTGTGCTAATGATGCTGCACATAAGCACCATCCAGGCCGACGCTGAGCCAAGCTAATGCTCATTTGTGTGCAGCAACATTCCAGGTTCGCAAACACAGAGGCATGAAATATTGACCCTAACTGTGTCCACTTTGCTTCTGCTTTCAACGCTTGCTGCTTGCAGAGACCTATGAAGAGGAAGGTATGTTGATGGGCTTCTTATATGTGTTGTTTCTTTAACACACCAGCATCCCCCCACCCCCAATAAAGCCTTTTTAGTCAGAAAACATAGACCTGGCCAACAACAAAAACTAGGGGGCTAAAAACCACAGCTCAAGTGCCCCAGAGTGAGATGTTGATGCAAAAAACTGAAAAAGGGTGAAAGAATATGAAATGCTGACCTAACTTTGTTGTATAATAACTCCTCATGTTAGCTTGACTTGTATCTCCTGCATGGGCATCCTTAAGCGAACAGGGAAAGTGATTAAGTCGGTAGCTATAACTTCCTATAAGGAAATTACTATCAGTCGGGGTGCTTTGTTTCTGAACGTGAAGGTCCAGTCGTAAGCTAACGCGCATAATATACTTTCATAATACTGATAAATTACAACACGTGTGTCTGTCATGCAGGATACTTTTGGAGATGTTTCCCCATTATATCTTGCCTTTTAAAAGACATTAACACGTCCTAGAAGACAATTAAGTTTTGAAATGAAAGTGAAGTTCTGTTTGGTTGAAGTGACTGTTTGATTATGATTCTGTTGATAAAAAAAAATGAATTAATGATGTGTAATAATGGGAATCCTTTTGTGATGTGAGGGGTTTTTGTCAGTAATATGCATAACAGAAATTACAGATTGACTGAATTTTCCTAGAGTACCACCAGCTAACACTTTCTAAAGAAGGAGTGCAATGCCGTGGTTAACCTTAGCAATTGCATTAATATTTAGGATTTTCGTGGTGAACTGATTGTATGAAAAATGAGCACCCTGTTTCTTTCTTAATATCTTAAGTTTGTCTAACTGTGAAACTCCTTGTTCCTTTTTATTTTGTATTATTACTTAATAGAGGAGAAGCCAAAATTCAAGTAAGTAACTTTCTAATTCTACTTTGGATATTTTCCACTCCGGATACATTTGGGAAATGCTTTAGTAAACTTTACTCTCAGCTTTAAACTATAATGAGGCAAAATAGAAATAAATAAGTTTGAAGTAAATCACATGTGATTTCAATCTTCACAGACCTTCAGCACCTAGAATTCCTGAAGGAGATAAAGTAGACTTTGATGTGAGTAAACATGTTTGGCCAGTCACATTGTGCTGTCTCCTCCTGACCAAAAAACAAACCATTTTCACAGGTCAAGGGAAACTGACTCCGTCTGTATGTCTGTGTTTAATACTCACAGGACATCCAAAAGAAGAGGCAGAACAAAGATCTTATTGAACTTCAGGCCCTGATCGATGCTCACTTTGAGCACAGAAAAAAGGAGGAGGAGGAGATCATTGCCCTCAAGGAAAGAATTGTAAGTGACAGGGTTTATCTGCAGCCCTCCCTGTCAGCCCAAGTGCTGCGGAAATGTAATGATACCAAGTCTACTGTATGTGTGCCTACAGGAGAAGCGTAGGGCGGAGAGGTCAGAGCAGCAGAGGATCCGGGCCGAGAAGGACAAGGAACGCCAGGCCAGACGTGAGGTACGCATCAGAAATACTCCACCCTTACTCCTCTGGTGGTATTCCCACAAGACCCCACCTGCGCCAACGCCCTGTGTCGCGATTGCCCTTGCAGGAGGAGAGGCTGAAGAGGGAGGAAGCAGACGCCAAGAAGAGAGCTGATGAGGACGCTAAGAAAAAATCTGCTCTGGCCAACATGGGCTCCCAGTACAGCAGCTACCTGCAGAAGGTGCTTTATCTACTCACAGCAATTAAAAATTGATTTTTTTTGCCTTAATGCGTGCTGCTCATGTCTCACACCTCCTCACAGCTCCACGGTGAGCTGTCGCTGTTAAGGGTGTAAACCTAGACGTGCATTAGATATGTAATACGATCAATCAGCGGGTTAATTGCTACTTGCTTATTCTTGGTGTGGAATTTACAGGCTGACTCGAAAAGGGGTGGGAAAAAGCAGACTGAGAGAGAGAAGAAGAAGAAAATCCTGGCTGATAGACGCAAGGCTCTCAACGTCGACCATCTGAATGAAGACAAGCTGAGGTGAACAGCTGGGTTTTCCAAATGTCCAAATGCCCTTGGTGGAGCATGTCGATAATCCCTGGGAAGCAACTTTAATATCTTAGCAGCCACACTGGCCCAAAATAACTTACCATTTTATCACTTTACACAACTGGATAAATTAGTGAAATATTTTTGCAATGTAACTTGCTTAAGGGTGCTGTGATAGGACCCTTTATGAACTAATGCCTTACACTCAGTGGTGCAGGGACCGGGGGGTTGCGGAAGACATGCCCCCCCCCCATTGTTTAATTTAGATTCATTCATCCCCCTCACTAAATAAATCTTTTTATTTGTATTATTGCGCTGTCATCCCCAATGTCAAACTTTCTGCTACACCATTGATTACATTACTCACTGCCCAATCTGAAGGGGATGTCTGCAATGGACAGTTGGTGACAGCAGTTGTTCTCCTACAGGGAGAAGGCGAAGGAGCTGTGGGACTGGATGCATTCCCTGGAGTCTGAGAAGTTCGATCATCTCGAGAAGCTGAAGAAGCAGAAGTATGAGGTGAGCATCCACTCTTCTGGGTGGCTGTGTCGGTCACCTCAGCCGTCTCCCTTTGTCATGTACTTTATCAGTAAAATCTCATCTAGTTCATTTCTGGCATAATCTGAATTTGAAGATAACAGGGAACAGTTCTTCTGTTCTGAAGAATGAAGAGATCGGAGGGAAGATGCAAGATGCTCATGACATGAAGCAACATTACCCATTTTCAGAGTTCTGATTTGTAAAGTGATGTCTTCAGCTATCAGTTGGTTTAATTGCTGACGTTTATGATTTTTAGTGGTCGGGTTTCACACAGGCTTCTTCTAGAACTGCGACAGTTATGAACTAAAAGCACTTGGGTGTTCTTCTGCCAAGAGGACATATAAATAGCCCTGTTCCGGTGTACAGTGATCCGGAATGAGCCTTCATTAAGTAAGCGGTGTCTTACATGGTGTTCATAAGGCTTTAAGCTGGGGTATAGTCCCATTCCACAGGAACCAATGCGTCCAGTTCCAAAATGAATGCAGCTCTGCTTTGATCTCATCCAGGTTACAACACTACGTAAGAGGGTGGAAGAGCTGAGTAAATAGTAAGTAATGCAGCGTACGGTGCAAAGCGGCAGGGCTCAGCTGGCAGGGCATGGTCTGCCTGCATGGGACGTTATGAGTGCGCCATGGAAACGGGGCACAAGGTCAGCATTGGAGCACAACTGAAACCGATACGCAATGAAAGATGCAAGGTTTACAGTCCTGTAAAGAGGAATGTTGACCTTGCAAAATTAAGCTGGTCTCTTCAACAAGTTAAGCATTTGTCCAATATAATTAGTCAAAAAATTGACCTGTCATCTGCTGTTATATAAAGCAGATTGAGGCATCTTAAAAATTAATAATTTTTTTTCTTTTTAATTGGACTACAGGTTAATGAAAATGTTTTTATATATTGCAGTCCATTTCTACTTATATCATTTTTGACGGGTGTTTCTGCACCCAAAGAAAAGATCTTTTGCCCCTGACACTATAGTGTCCTCACAGGTAAGTGACTGCACCCAGGCTTACAGGTCAAAACAACGGGTCTTTGCTCTTTCTGACAGTGCTCAAAGCTTTGGGATGATCAACACTTGTGAGTCTTAGGGTCCTGTTGACTGGTACCGATTTCTACCTTTGATGAGCTGGAAAACCATTGCAAACCCACAACCCACGCAATTTCCCACGGCGAAAATATATCTTTCGGCCTGAAAGAAAAAAAAAAACACTTTTTGTGGCGTGGTGTGTGTACCTTTGGTTTTCCTCAGTCTCAGACATCTTCAGGCAGTCTCCATGGCAACGAGGTCTTCTCAAAGGTGAGCATGGGGCTCCCACAAGGTAATGGCCCTGCCTGGCTTTAAACGCGCTCATGTGTCATTTTCAGGTCACCACTCTCAGAAACCGCATTGATGAGCTTCAGAAGCAGTAAGTGGCTTTGCAGCATTCTGCCCTGTCCCCACAGATAGCAGCATGGAAATCTGGTGCATTTCCTATTCCAGACGGCCAGAGGCCCGTTCCTGAGAAATGCATTTACCCACTCCCCCATTAAAGTGCTAACACATCATACACATACTAGCAATTGAGGTACGATGTGTCAACTCTCACTCATATCTACTAAATGTTCTAAAAAAAAGAATGCCTGCTCTTGTATGATTGTTCAGAATTATGAATTATGTGGGCATTGAATTGGTTTCACATAACACACATCACAAGCAAACAGTGCTGTATCCTTATATAGATATTTCTCTCTTAGTAAGATAATTTAGAAAATAGTAAATTAGATACTTCCAGAGAACCATTACTGACCGGGAGAGAATGAACTCCTGCTCTCCTGCAGCATTCAGCAACTAAGCTCGTAAGTTGTATGTTGTGGAGTCTCGTCCTTTGCTCATTGCTTTAGAGGTGAAGGGTATATGTGACTTCTATGATCCTTGGTGCGCATTTACCGCAGAAGTTCAGCAGGTTTCTACAATTTTTAAGTGGCTTGCTTGACACGCCAAACTTCTTCGGCCTAGGATCCAAAGAGTCATGGCTTGAGAATGCATGAGGATGATTTTTTGTGCAACAGTCTTAAAAAAGAATTTATGGAAATACATTATTCTATGATGAACCTTATCGGATGCTTGACGCAGGTTCGTATTTTCGAGATGACGGTAGGTAACGCATGGTGTGATGTGAGTGACCAGCATGCCATCTGACAATAATTAATCTGTAATTTAAAAACAAGTAATGAAACTAAGATTCCCCATATTTTAATAGTACAAGATAATTTTGCTCTGCGGGCAAATATTTTTTAGACTAACTGAACAAGGGGTTTTGTTATTTTTTTTTTTTTTACCGATTTCTTGTGTTTCTTAGCGAAAATTCTCACTTATTTGCGCTTGAACTCTTTCCGTATTACAGCAGCAAGAAGGGAGCCGCAGCTCGTCGCAGGAAGTAGAGCGTCTGACCGGCGCACAGGGGCTCCGGCATTTCCTCACACCAAGGCTTGAGCTCGGACTGCTGCCGTAGACGGAACTACCGCACCTTCGAACACCACAGCTAAAACGCTGACCGAGACCCGATTGACACTCCATGCTTCACAGCTACGCGTGGTGTGTGAAGTCCAGAAAACAGTTATTTTATGTAGCCTAGATAATATCACCATCCTGGGCTGCTTGCCTTTCAATAGTTTTGTAAATAAAGCGTGATTCTTCTGCCTTCAATTTTTGTAGATCTTGTTATTGTTGGCAGCTCAATAAAATAACTTTTCTCACATTCACTCTAAAGTTCATATGTTCTCTTGTCAAGGAAAATTCACGGTCACCAGAGCTTTTGAATTTCTATGTTTTTATCTGTCTGTATATACACGTAAAGCGCTAAACGACTATATAAGTTTGCACAGATCTTCTTTTATATCTATATTCAATAAACGGCAATCAAAGGTACTATACAAAGTATCACATAAATAATATGCTGCAGAGACCTAAACAGCTCCGCTAGTTTGGATAATTTCATGTAAGCGAATTTGTTTCCTTTGCTAATGGCACTTAATTAATTCGTATATTTTAAACAATACTACTATGTAAATGAAATTATTTAAAAGAGAAATGCAACTATTAAAATTAAAAACAACATTTTAGTATAAACAATGAGATTGGCTTTCTTGAAGGTATTTTATCTGAAAGCATTGCGAACTGCAGAGTATACATTATATAAAAAACAAATGCTCATGTTTTAACCTGTCAAATGACATAAGCCTGCTTTTAAATGTAAATATTCAATGATACTTTTCGCTACAGAATATGATGGAAATATGCAAAACCATACACCTGACAAACATTTGCAGAATAACAGATAGTTATTTATCGATAAATAATAATATTATTAGTGATATAATAAGTATGCTATAATAAAATTGGAACCAAAATTGAATTGCAGACAGAAAATAGAATATTGTTATCAATGTTCTGTGTTCGTATTAAGCATATTCTCTATAGACTAACACATCACTGCCCGCAATTATTTCACGGTATATTATTCATATATTAAAGCAATGTTTTTATATCGCTACTTTGTTAAAACTGCTGTTTGCCAATCAGTTATAAGGTTGATTTGTACCGTAGCAGCTGTATTACGTTTGTCATTGGTTAGAACATATATTAATTGTATATAATTATATAGAATATATTAACTTATCCTTAATACAGAGACTGCTTTGAAAAGTTTTATAATAATATTGTGATTATTGTTTACATACCTTATTTCCTTTATTATTACCAACGCGGAATATTCGTGTGGGAACTGTTTTTATTGAAGCTGAATAAAAGCGCGTTTAGCCGAAGACATGTCTCATTAAATTGATGCATCGCTCTTTAAATTAGTGTAATATTATGCTGAACTTCTCTGTTAATAGTTTTATGTGTAGTTATAATAACTAATAAATAATAATTGATTGTAAATTAAACAACGAAGCAGAGTTCTGTAAATAAATAGCCATCGGATTCTTTATTAACGCATTGACATTCACTCAGTTTTGATATATAAATATAATTTTGAATATCCGACACACCAAACCAAGCGTCGCCATCATCAAGCAACATTAAATAGTAAAACGTTTTAACAAACCAGCTCTTATATACAAGTATACAAAATGGTCCTCGTTTTTAAGATTATGAATGACAAAAATCAAAATATAATTAACACTCCTGGTGGCACAGAAAATGAGTGTTCATCAAAATTACCTTAAAAAAAATATCCATAAATGTAAGTCATAAATATATTTGGATATACTTAACGATAACACTCACTCAAGCAGAATCGAATAGGATCGCCCCAAACAGCATTAGAATTGTGACCCACTGCTGCAGGTACGTCAGAGATAATCACATGATTGTATTGGCCTATATTACATATTGAGCTGGATATTAGCGTTAGTATGTGCATGTGTGTGAGATTTTATTTTATAATATGAACAAGGCTGGTGATGGTTTAATGATTGTACTTCTCGCTTTAAGAAACAGCACACCAGTCCTTAATCAGCCGTTCCAGTTATTCCCAAGAAACGTGGCCAGCAAGGCCATATGTTCGTCTTCTTCGTTTGAAGAAATTGGTTTATAATCAAGAATGTTAAGTTTTCTTCGACGGTCCGTCTACTTTGCTGTTGGGATCCTTCATAACACCTGGTAGACGGGGTCATGTGCCGGCTGGGGACAGTTGGTCGGAGACAGGATGGGCGTTCCCGTTTCGTGTATCGATCCTGCTTGAGGGGAGCAGGGACTCCCTTCGGAACCCTCCTGGATTGTGGGACATGGGGGTGCCTCTGTTGAAATCCGCTGAACGATACTCGACAGACAATCCAAGCTGGAAATGATTGACCTCGTGTTATGCCTGGAATCTGCAGGAATATTACAGGAAAAAAAATATTTTTCGGCCGATCTGTACTTTTCAGTTAATTAAAGGACGCAGGCAAATTTTACACTACGTCTAATTAAATCGTAGCAAATTTATTTGTTGTTTTGTTGAACTTAATTGACTACAACTGAATAGACATTCCATGTTAGGTTTGTTATTTTGTTAGTTCCTCTGAAAAAAAAAACTAGGCCTATTTTTGCTGGGGTGATACGCACTTAAAATCTAGGCTATACGACACAGCATTCCTTTATATATAAATGCAAACATACCATGTGGATTTTCATTGAAGTATACACTATCGCAGCTGCTATTTCTTCTTGAGGAGCAAGTTGGGCCGTTAACGTCGATCTGTAGAGAATAAAATGGCCTGGTTACATTTATGAGGGCACCTTGTTCAATACATAGGCCTATTATGTTTACAGTGCCAGTTAAAAATGACAAGCTGCGTCCAGTAATTCGCAGGCTTGTACATAAATAACAATTTAAGCAAGAATTTAAAATGTGCATGTAAAATAATACGGTTTATGCTGCCATTTCTCACCATTCCATCTGAACAGTTTGATCGAGGACTGGATGCATCAGAGTCGCCACTGTAGTTTTCAAGGACAGGATAATAGTTCTCTTCCTGTCCCCTGAGTAGGGCCTGCAGGGACTCGATGTAGCTGATGGCGTTTCTGAGAATCTCCACCTTTGGTAGCCTCTGGTTGGGGTTCGTGGACGTGCACCTTTTCAGGGTCTCGAAGGCGTCGTTTACTTTGCTGAGCCGCCTTCTCTCCCGCATGGTGGCAGCTTTCCTGCGGTCGGCGTTGGTGGTCTTCCTTTTGCAAGCCTTACACGCCCAGAGGAGACACCTGCCCGCCTGATGGTGTCCGCTCGGCGCTCGAATGTGCTCGTCTTCGTTGTGACTGTGATCATCCGGTTTCAGCAGCCCCACGTGTACCAGCCTGGGATCCAGGTCCTCGAAGAAGTGCATGTCTGATGTGTTGAAGCAGGGATCATCATAAAAGTCATCTGCGGATGGAATTGGAAAAGGAATATCCGACAACTCCATCCTGTTGCTCTCAAACTCCAGATTCTCTTTAAGTTCGTTGCACTGTTTATTTTATTTATTTGCTAATCGAAATACCGGATGCACGTTCACCGTATCAACATAAAAATAGCAAAGAGAAATCGATGCCGATCGCGTGCCTCTGTTTCAGATACTACAGACCTCTTTGGGCACAGTACTTGTTGCTGATGTAGGGGTCCAGGCTACATATATTTGAGTTTAAGACTCCGGGGCGTGTCTTATCTTTGGGACAGCTCCCCAACTAGACCAATGAGCGCACTCCGTGGGGAGGGTCCTCCTTTTTACTGGAGATTTTGAAGCTTTTTTGCTTAAATGATGCATTAATTATTAGTTATGGGTATCTAAAACGCCTAATTGCACATTTACATACACTGAAAGAATAATGATATCTTAAATGTAGGCCTAATGAAAATTAAATATCACGTTTGGTGAATATTTTAACGAGATTACAAATCATTATTACTATAATTATTTTTAAAATATAATTGCTATTTTGAACGTATTTTATTTTTTGATGGGAAGATTTGCCATGCATGGATTACAACTACGATTTCCAATTAATTGACACGTACATTGGTTTCATATTAATTATTGTCTTACAAATAAAATGTAAGGCAATTCTTACTCAATAGAATGGAGTACAAACACGTATTACTTTTGTGTAATTACTTACTTTAATTATTTAGATCGTTTGTGTTTCCTCAAATTAAAACAACTAAATACATTTAACAGCGGATGACAGTGTTTTATTATTGTCTCTGACATATATATATATATATATATATATATATATCCCGCCAATTATCTCCTTAATTGATCGGGTTAATTTATGTTATTTATTTAATTTGAATGAATAGCTTTTAGCTTTTTACATATTATTACTTTCTGTTTAATCGTGTATTTTAAAAGGATAGTATCACATTTCCAAACAAAAATGAAAACTCTAGCCATTTCCCAAACACGATATGTATGTCACAAAAAGTCCAAAATATCTTCCCAGATACTATAATGTTATATCTTTTGCTGTCGGTATTCTTTTTTCAGTTTGGATAATTAATTATATTCGATTAGTCGTGTTTATCCGCGGACCTTTGACTAATGAGGAATAACTAAGAAAATGGGTCAATTTCTGAAATTAGAAAACAATAGATGGCGGTATAGAGTTGATGTAACTTTTGAAACTTAAGCAAGATCAGAGAACGTGTGGGTTACACACAAGGTAAAAACCTAAACCAAATACGATAATAACCTTTTTTTTATCATAAAATTCCAATTCATTTTTACTGGCGATCAAAATGTTACAAACAAAGAAACAGTAAGAATATATGTGAAACGCATTACAAATATCGATCCTGATAATAATTAATATTCAAATTAATTTGCACATTTTACCACAATGTCGAGCCTGAAAAAAAAATGCAATTTTTCTCATTTAAAATGATCTAAATCACGTAAGACATTTACTGTATTTGATGTTATAGGGGTGACTAAAATATTATGGAACTGGAATACGAGTTTATAGTAAGTTTGAAATATAGCGAAACTTTCAATACGTCATGTTTCAATGGCAATGCTTTGGACACAATGTAACCTATTTATGAACTTATTTTTTGTGCATGATTGCATTGTGTCATTAATTATCAGCGGCCAATTAGGGTTAAAAAAGATGTTATTTTTTAAATTATTAAAATTCACAGGAGTGATGGGCGGTATTGTAATATATTATAACTAAAGCTAAATAATACTTTGCTGTTGATGAATTAGCTTTCTCTAAAGGAACACCGGTGCTTTGTTACATTTTTAAATTAATTACTTTAATAATTGCAATTATTTAAAATAATGTAGAGCAACAAGTGTACATTAAGTAGTTGAAACTTTATTGATTCCGCTTGTTTACACAGAATCATAATACAAGGCCTACAATTTTGTGAATAGTAATGAGTAAACAAAGCAAAGTAAAGCTTGTATTTCGTACATAATTGAGTATATTTCACTTAATCTTGTGAAAAATATATAATTCTTTATAATTGTATTTACTTATATATTACAACGATTATGCTATAATTAAGTTAGGGTAATACTAAACAAATACAGGTGATGGCTGGGGTGCTTATGATGTCAGTAACTTTTCAGAGAACAGAAGAAATTCCTGTCACCATTTATTATATTACTGTCCATTTTCATATGTTCCAATGTTAAACTGTTTTTGGTTCTTTTTCAGCAAATATATGTCCTACCCAGATAAATAGCTTTTTTGACAGCTTTTGCACAGTACTGTATATATGTGTGTCTGTGTTTGTGGGGGGTGTGTGTGTGTGTGGGGGGGGGGGTGTCACCCTCCACACTGACACTTGGCAGGAATGAAGCGAGTGTGTGTGGTGGTCTCTGACCCTGCTGCCCTCTGTGGAGGCCAGCACCTCCCTCTGTGGAGGCCAGCACCTCCCTCTGTGGAGGCCAGCACCTCCCTGGGTGGAGGAGCTCGGCGCCTCCCTGGGTGGAGGAGAGCATCACGCACAGGACCTGCAGCATAGGTGACACAGGCTGCTACTAGCCCCCCCACCACGCTCCCGCACACAAGGTCTCCTCACATCAAATACACAGTAAGTTATGCTTCTTAATTAAAAATTAAATATTTAAAAATATTATTTCCCTGTTACAGTGACCCTGCACTGGATAATCAGTTGTGAGACAAATTGGTAGATGGAATTTCATGTGTTTTACATTCTCATGGGGATAACATGCATGCAGAGACGCAGCCATCTTGACCAAAGGTATCTCACAATTATTCTTATTTAATATCCTAGATACTGTTAGCTTACCATTAGATATTATTGCTCTTGGGAAATTCCGGAAATGCCATAGACTGGAACAAAAGCACAAGGCTGTGAGATATTATGCTGGCACATTCACATTCATATAAAAAGTTAAATTAGCTCACTTCGCCGAGGAAGCAGGTTTGATTACAACTTCTAAAAGAAACTGTGTGACAGACATGAGACTGTGATTGGTTTGTGAGCTGGGGGGGGGGGGGGGGGGGGTCATGTCCTGGCCCAAGAGGCTTGTAGGTCAGGTCAGGTCACAGCTGTGCAGTGTCCTCTCTCACTCAGGGCTCTTACCTGGATATGCTCATTGCTTCACTGGATCTCCCAGGTAGCTCAGAGCTGCTTCTACCTGACATCCCTATAGCTTCTGCTTTATATACCAATAATATATGAGGCAGGACTCAGCAAACAGCATGATTATGCTCATTGGTCATTTATTACAGACCAGATAGGTCCCACTTCCACCTCTTAAACTTTCTTGAAGCAAAGAAAAGTTTACAACTCAGAGAAGCCACAATGCATACTGCTATTGTACTATTCATTTGTTATTTTAATGAGTCATTCTACTCTGGCTTCTCTCATTACCAAGGTGTTTTGGCCACAGAAATGCCAGTGATTCTGTGTTTTCAGTTTACCACTCCATTCTCTGTAAACTCTAGTCTAAATACAAGGAGGCTGTTTCTAGAATGTTAGAACCACTGTATAGTATCTACAATTGAACATATGACCCAACACTCATACCAAGACAGGTCTGTATTGTACTGTCCCCATCAGCAATATTTATTGGGGGTTTGTATGTGTGGAGGGCTTGTCTGTGCAAAAGTCCAGGGACAATTTTTAGTCTTAGTCCAGTCATTCCCATACTTCATTTAATAGTAAGTGAATTTCTTTACCCTATTGGTGTGCTGTATGCATTCAGCTGCAGCAACATGATTCGCTGTTTGGATTAGCACACATGCCTATTACACGAATATAAGGCATTTTCAGAAAGCCAAACGAACATATGTTTTTCATAAATAAGGCAATGCTGAAATTAAGCTCTTGTTGAGTACAGATGTTTATGAATGAGCCCACGTTTGGTAGAGGAATACAAAGGGGGAAATGGCCACAGGTCTGAAAGGGAAGAAAGGGAGCTGAGAGGGGGTGCGATACAGAGCTGGCTGACAGGCAGGGTGTCGCTCCAGACACCTGCCACAGATCCTCCACATGCAGCCTGCCCCAACAACACAGCGATTGTGCTGTGGCATGCCGTGGCGGCGGACCGTGGGGTTACAGCCAGCGGCACAGACAGCCGTGGCGCTGGGGCATGCCGTGGCGGCAGACCGTGGGGTTACAGGCCAGCGGCACAGACAGCCGTGGCGCTGGGGTATGGCGTGGCCGCGGATCGTGGAGTTAACCGCCAGTGGACACTGGACTGACTGTACGTGTTGTGACCGGTAGCAGTTAAGTGTCCCTGGGGAGCGGCACCAAGAATAACCCCGAACCTCCATCATGTTTTATGAAATAACTAGCAGTTGCTGGCACTTTGGGCAAAGTAACATACATCTACCCTCCTTTTGTGTTTTACGTATTCTTTTTGCACACGTGTGGCTACTAAGTTGCCTACGTCTGTCCATCGATTCGCTATCTATTTGGCTAGCTATCATTAGAAATAGCAACACACTCAATTGACCTGCACATAACGTCACGTTATTGGCTCAAAATTTAGAAATGCATCTAATATGGGGGAAACATTAGGCAGGCTTTTCAGTGAGTGCCAAATTAAAAGTTCAATATAAATCACATGAAATATATCAGATATTAACTTTTTAAAGGACACTCGTGAATGAGACGCGGGGGGGAGGGTTGCAGCCTTATGGGGGGTGGCTCTGCTTGGTGTCTCCCGAAGACGAGGTGCCCTGGGGGTATATGTGCCCAAATGCTCACATGGTCCGGGCCAGACTGGATGTCCAACAGTGGCGCTATAACCGAGCATTATTTCAGCAAATATATTATTATGTCATCTTGCCACGGCACGCGGTCTTTCAGTAGTCCGACAAATCATCTGCACCATATATAAGAATGGGGACATTAACCAGAGCAGCTTTTCTCAGGCTTCTGCTGTTTATCTGGAATGGAAGCTGGTGTCGCTGCTGCAAAATGTTAATGTGTATTTGATTAAAAAAATAAATTAAACAGGATCTGGACAAACATAAAAAGGAACGTCTTGCCTAGTTAAATCGATTAGGGGCCACAGAAGTAACTTTTAACCGATTTCACCAATTTCTAATCAATATCAGAATATATTCAGCACCCTAGCTGGTTCATAATTAGTCTACTGAGAAATGCTCAAGTTCTTTCAGTGTCTAATCACATTAAGTCTATCCAGTCCGTCTCTTTTGATGAGTAACATCCAGTACTCTATCATGTCCTTGATACAGATAGCGGTGAGAGACGGGAGCTCTTCTGAAAGGCAGCTGAGCTCCAGGCTGAAGTGTTAACATCAGCAGCCTGGGTCTCCGCCTCGGGTTTCAGTTCTGTTTCAGATTCCTGGCATGGCGATGATGAAACTGGCACCGTTTGTAAGTGATCACAGCATTATGTTTAACGGTGACATTTACTTTCCGGGGATCTCCAGAAGCGCCTATCGCTGTCACTGTTGTATGATCAATACACTTCAGGTATAATTTTACTCGAATACTGGAATATTATTTTATGCGGAAAACCGAAAGTCATTATTATAAATAGTTAATCGCGATGTGACTATAACATACATCGTAACGTAGGCCTAACTATTCATATACATTATGCAGATATAGTTGTCATTTTATATTCTTTATTCGCTTAAAATGACGTTTCGTGGATGACTTGATTATAAGAGTGGTTAGAGTGGAATATTCATTCATTCATTCATTCATTCATCTGTTTATTATCCTAGTTTCATTCACATTTATATTTAAACATCAAAACCTGAAAGAGCAACTTCAATCAGGGGTTGTGCCGCAGTAACAAAGAAGTCGTGTTTCTGTTTTCGTCCGCTATAAACCCGCACGATCGGTTATTATGCGTTTCTGTAACCCCAATAAAAGGCAGAGCTTGAAAGGAGACCCTCTCTGGGGGTATGGTAGCCTATAGCATGCAGGCACACTATATGGTGTGAAAGGATGTTGGCAGGGAGATTGCTGTGACTTTTTTCCCCAAGAGTGTACGTCTGTCAATGATCATTCAACCCGTTTGGTCGCCATCAGCAGCAGTATATTGGCAATAGATACTTATATTAAAACTATTTATTTATTGTTGTACAGTATGTTATAATATTTAATCGACTAAGCTTGCTTGACTGGGCATTTCCAGAGGTGCCCTGGGGGGCATGGACAGGAGGTGCCTCCATTTTGCGGTTCTGAGTGCCTCTTTCCGATCACCGACATAGCATTTAGCACGCTGGCAAAATGTACCAATTTCTGTTCTTTAAACTTCCCCCTACCTGTGGTACTCCTTCACGCTGCCCAACGCATCCTGTCATAATAAAGAGCCCTTCAAAAAGTAACAACACAATTAAGGGGGTAGCCTGAGCTGGGGGGTCCTCTCACCTCACGCCCTGGCCACCCACAGAACACGGAGGCATGTACTCCATGGGTTTATTAAGAAGACCTGTTTTGCTTTTCCAAATGGACAAACAAAAGTGGGTGGCAGTGTTTTTTTTTTTTTTTTTTTTACAATCTGGTAATTACTGTAACGACAAAAACCCACAATAGTCTACACCGACACCAATTACACTACCAAATTCATTGAATTAGAAAATTAAGTTGTGATATGCTGTGTACACTAGGCTTTACAGCCATATCTACTATGTAGTCAGATCACTTATCATATCAGTAGGTTAATTTCTCAGTCTTAAAAAATCCAGAATCTCAGTGTAGCCGAGCAGGATCCCTTTCGGTTCCCTTATTGAAGCTGCTTTGGTAGTATCTCTTGGTTCTTGCAAGAAAAGCCCTATTTGAAAGGATTCTGATTTACCATTCAGTACATGGGGTGGCTACTGTCGCTTTAAGAGATCTCCATGCATTTCGCGCTCCACGCGTTAACGCTGGTCTTTGGATTGCATGGCGTACGTGGTTCTGGCGGGTACATGTATTACGTTTGTGATTATGCCAACCAATGTTCATTTGTTATGAAATACTGTTTATCTGTGTCTGCTGCAGCTGTGTATTTTGAGTTTGTATTACTGTATTTTTATGTCGGGATGGTTTGGATTTCGTTTGTTTAATTAACCATTCAGATGGTAGCACTGTACGTTTTGTATATTCTTTATATGTAAAAGTAAAAATGACTGTTTTTTTCTTAAACAGACTGGAATTAACAGAGACCTATAAGGGATGTTAAACTCTGGTGGAGATGTAAGGTTTATCTTTTTCTTTAAAGTCCTCTTGGACTGTTTTTAGTATAAGCTGTTTGTAATTTAATGTGGTTTTTGTTTGCAGCAGCGATCCACGGTCGTATTTATTTGGTTATATTTATTTAGTCGCATTTATTTTGCCGAATCTAGACGTATTTATTTGTTGTTGTTTTTTTTGACAGTTTTGTAAGTTTTTTGTAACCATGCTCTCGCTCCAAGTGTTTTAAGAGAGAAACCTGTTTTATTTGTAAAGTTCTGTGAGTAAAGAAGCCCAACCAAAGTTATTGTGTTATTTTCAGTCGCGACCTACATCAAGAAAAGAAATTAAATGGAAAGGATGGCAATGAGCTGTGTTACAATTTCTTACACAAAAGAGAATATTAAACTATCGGGGTATATAGTGGTTGTGTAGTCTCAAGGCATCCGTTCCATGTCTGACCCCCCATGTTTGCTTAGCAAGTGAATTAAATCATCATCCTACTGAACATTTAGTTGCTGACCCAGAGAGTATAAATTGGCCAGTTACGGTGGTGGGCAGGTCTGCAGCAGAAAATGTAACTATTTTCAATCTGAGTAGTACTCCAGCTTTAGGGTAAGGTTACCATTTTCATCAACAGTGAATCACGTATGAAATATTATTCAGTCTTTGTCTGGTGCTTGTTCAGTTTCTGCGACAAGCTGATGATGGTGCGTAGGTGACAGAAAAAGATATCTGTCACTGAGGCGCTCAGGGAGACCCTTGGAAGAGCCGTCCGGCTGAGCTAGAGCCAAATGCCATCGCCGGGAATGTGTGGTCACCTGAGGGCCGAGCGCCGAGGCGCAGGAGTATGCGGTTGGGGGCTGGGGGGCCCCCCGCCCATCCGACCACACCGGCGGCAGGGTGGTCGGCTCGGGTCTTTGATGTGCCCGTGTCATAGTCCAGCCCCGATGGGAGAACATGACATGGGAGAGGAATAACAAGAGGCCATCAAGCGGATGAGTTGCGCAGACAGCAGGTGTGATAGTGATGTTGCTCCTGATTTAGCTCCGACGCCCATGATTTGGGGCTGGCAGATATTCACAATGCGTGTGTCTTGGGTGGTGGCCCCAGCTCTGTCCTGGTGGTCTGCTTTCCTACACTTTCCTGTTCCACCCAAATGGCCAAAGTAATCAGGTCACCTTGTTTAGATGCTGGCATATGTCAGGCGCTGCCTGATGACTCTGCTCTAAATATCGTAACTGATGCTTGTGGAAATCTGGACCTTTGCCACACAGAACCACGTGGCCTGACCCAGAGAAAACGTGCACTTGGTGAAATTGGAATCAGCGCGAGCTTTATTGACCATGGAAGTTTCCACTTGCAATACATTTACAGTAGAAGGGAGAGATAGGAGTATAGGGCTACATACAGCATCTTACAATCAACAAACATCAAATAAACAAAAATGAACAAATGCACCTGATATGGTACCATGCTGGATATGAGAAGCTCATTTTTTCACTCCCACTTTCTGATTTTATAAGCAGGTTAGAGTTGAACACCATGCATAATAGTGCACCTCAAAATATTATATATAATCTATTAATATCTGAGCTGATTCATTTCATCTTCACATCTGCTGTTGTATATTGTCACTAATGTCAGTCACGTGCCAGTCAGTCACCTTGCTGTTTACATTTCCATCACACAAATTTCAGATGTCTCACAAGTCCAGTTATACATTAATTATAGAGCCGAGAATCATGGTATTGTAGAGATCAAATACGTCATTTTGGTCTATTTTTATCACCAAAGACAATGCAAATACAGTACATATTAATTTTATACTCTGCTGTTTTATAAAGAACAGTGATTATTATAAAAAAAAATGGTAAATGATAATTTTGTAGAACTAAATAATTCAGATATAATTCAATTTTGCAGTTAATGTTATGTGCCTTTTTTGTCATTTAGTGTTGACCCCATCTATCTCTGTGTCCTCTCTGGATTCAGAATGGCCGCCCAGTTAGGGACACTGACTTGGGTTTTCCATTTTGCGGCACCCTCTGCTTTTCCTAGAAAGCATAAAAATCTCCTTTGATGGATAATTAGTCAAACAGTGATTTAATGAAATGCATATCAGCACCATGGAAGTATAACCTACAGAAGCAGAATGCGGGCTTTAGTCAGGCCTGCTCAGCTTCTCTGTGAGTCACACTATTGCCCATATGTCCAGGATTTCAAGCTCGACTCAGGCCTCTCCTCAGTGTCCCCTGAGCTGGCATACATAGCCTTCCTTTCTCTACTTTGGCCTCCTCCCTTGGTCCAAAATCGTGTATTGAGGTGAAGTGGCCTAAATTGCCCGTAGTGTATTCTGTCCAGTGTCCACCTGTCTTGTACTTATTTCTGCTAAAGGCTCCAGTTAAGCCAAAATCCACTGGTCATTCGGAAAAACACTGAGATAGATACTTTTGATATTAAAAGGTTGAACTATGATTAACATACAAAGTTTACCATGAGTTTTAGGAAAAATGACTGGAAGTCAGCACTAAGAGGATGTAAATGATAGGTCAGCTTCCTAACCCTCAGCCCCTAGCTCCTCACTCACAAGCGTAACATATTTTGTGTGACTAACAGCGGTAATTCCCCGATTATTACGCTGTGTTCTTCCAGCTGCGCTACGGGCTTAGTTACCAGAGGACACCAGCCAAATGCCCTCCCTGCAGATCGTGTCCTTTGTACTTCATGTTCCTTTGGCAAAAGAGCCCTTTCAGTGCCACCCACAGCTCCTGGGCACATTTCTGCAGGCTGCGTTGCCCAGAGCAGCATCACTGTACCACAAATTCAAGGGGAGAAACAAAGAGTTTAGCGAATGAACAGATTTAATGTAATATTTATCATTAAAAAAACACTCTTATCCTGATCTTATAAAGTCAGATGAAATCTATACACCCAGTAGGTATATACAGTATGTCTGAAGTTAGTGTTTCATTCTGGGTTTTTGAAATCACAGCCCAGTTACTGAATCATCAGAAATTCTTGCTCATCCGAAGTAATTCATACAGCGGTTTCAGCCCATGAATCATCAATATTTACTGGACATTCCCTCAGGCCCCTTGGCCTCCCAGGGCTCTATTCTTAGCAGCAATCTGGACGATTCTCTGCTTTGCTGGTAAGATGCTCTCATAGCAGACATTTTTTGAGGCATGTCTCTGGGATTAAAGTTACACCGAGTTATTTTCTGCTGTGCTCTTTTGCTCCGCATCAGTTTCCTTTTCCTTCCTTCGTACCCATCACTGAAAGTAAAGAATAAATTTATTATCACTGTCAACTGACCGCAAAGATTAAACACATGCTGTCCCCAAAGCAGAGACAATGGTGAACAGTGTGTCCATAGGAACTGGCATTAGTGTTTGACACTAATGGACATCAGGACATTAATGTAGATCTCAAGCCAAGAAGCCAAATGCGCTTCAAAATTTCACTTTTTTGACTGTACTTGAAAAGCCCTGTAAACTGTTTAATCCATAATGAATTAGTTCATGTATTTAGCTAAACTGCCATCCTGCCCCACAGAACTATTTAATACTATACAGTCAATCTTATAAATCTGTCGATTACATGGTTACAAAAGCATACTGATTTATAAGGCACATAAAGTATGTGGGGGCGTTTCTTCTGCATCATATTTCAGACAAGCTAAATGACTCTTTGGAGTACAGCAGCCTAAGAGTATGCTGGGCATATGATCATGTAGATGCCTGTGCTTCCAGATGACACGGATGCAGAGATATACACTTACAGAACGGAGACGCTGTGCGCATACATTTAGACTGATTGTCATGAGGCTCTCTGATGAATATCCTCGGAATGACCAAAGTGCCGCCCTCTGCGTAGCACCGTTTATAGTGCAAGCGACGACGGGAAAAGCAGTCAGGGCGCCTCCCGCTGGAAGCTTTGCTATTTAAAAAATGTCAAAGGTACAGCTCAATATTTTAGCATTGACAGCAGCCCCAGTCGCCATTTAAAGGAGAAGCGGATAAGACATGCAGGTCGGCCATTTTCCTTCACTCACCTATTGAGAGCGAACCTGATGCCAGTCGGTGGCTTTTCGTGGCGCGCCAGGAGATGATGCAGGGAGGGCCGTCTGCACGTGTGGCTGTGTAACAAAGAACTAAATCCCATTTCCACTGCAAAACAAGGTGCTGACATGACTATGTAAAATGTACCATGTGTAATGTATTTGACTGTAGTACTCATAATTAGAAGTGACAAGACGTGTACCCACTATACCTCCGGGACATTCCCAATTATAATTACAGAGTTATTTGTACTACAACAATCAATAAAATACTTCTAGTTCATTATTATCCTTCCGACGTCCATCCACTTTATCCACTGAAATGAATCAAAATTCATCTTAGAAATATATGGTTTATGTAATATATTTTACACACTAGTTGTTTACTTTGCATAATTCATATCAGCTTTCTGACTGAACATACCTCAGTCTAGCATAATGTTAGTTATTTGATGATACACAGCAGGAGACGTTTTGAATCAGGCCATAACTCTGTGTTGAAAGATTTAATACACTTCCTCTTTTAAACTATTATTATTTTCATAATATTTGGTTCATGTGATATACTTCCCCGTAACTACATATCTGTGAATGAACATATATATATGAGATAGAATTAAAATTTGCTTATATCCCGTACCTTGTAATCCTGTAAATAATCAGTTAAAAATAAAAATAAATACATGGATGGATGGATGGCTGGATAGATGGACAGACAGACACAGCTAGACAGATAGATAGATAGATAGATAGATAGATAGATAGATAGATGTTCAGTCTTTATACTGGAAATTCAGTTCCATTAAAGACCCATGATAATAGATTAGCTGCTGCCACAACAACACTTGGGTCTGAATTTTCCTAAAGAGGTTAAGCTGCTGGTCAGTAGCCAAACAAAGCCCACAGAGCACAGGATGCCCAGTCCCTTCACAAAGCAGCGGCAGAGGACAGGAGACATGCACTTTTCTCATGTATGTTACTGACCTCCTTGTTTGTCCAGCTGCAGACAAATTTTGACATTTATTTTGAATGGTAGATCACTGTTGGAAAAAGATTATAACAAAGCCTGGATTTTATTAATTCCAGTATCAGTCTTGTATGATCAGACATACAAGTTCTGGCTTAAATTTTTAAGTAATTTTGTCCACAGGTTTGATTTTTTGATGATATTTCATTTTGTTCTTTTCATATTTTTATGAGTTAATTGTTTCAGTTTTAATGCAAAGGAAATCAGCCCAGTGATCCAAAGCATGTTTTAGGAATAATCTCAGCTGTCTGTACCTTCAGCACTGCACTGGGAAGATTTATGGGGCTTTTAAAAGGAGCAGGTCTTTGTGCAGCTGCTATGATAGTCACGGGAATCGAGTGCTGACTGGCTGCCCCTCAGCCAGAGCCAGAGCATGAGCCCCCCCCCCCCACAGGTTCGCAATTATACCTTTGTGGGGACTCCCCATTTATTTCTATGTGGAAAACTGTAATCCCAGCATGATGACCTTAACCCTACCCAGCCCTAACCTCAATCTTAAATAACCAAACAAAATGCGAGACTTCTGGCATTTTTAGTTTTTTTTTTAACACATTCACAAATCTTATTGAGGACCTTTCTATTACATTGTTGGGGGCATTTGGTCCCCACAATGTAATATAAACATAATCCACACACACACACACACACTGGAAGTGCCATGGGGGGGGGGCTGGCCACTCTGCTCCCGTACCCTGGCATGGCACCGTTACCACCGGATGACCTCATTCAGGGCCACACTTAACAAGTCAGCCTCCATTTTTAGAGGTTCTTCTAATGCTATGAATAAATTGTGCTGTGACCCCCAAGCTATGGAGAGCTAGATGGGGTCGGCAGAATGAAGCATTCCAATGTACCTGTACTTGTACAAATGGCAAATATAGCTTGTTTGTCCGTTAAATTGTAAGTCCTCTTTAACGAGTCCATCAGTTTTGGTATAACGACGCGCTCTCAGTGGAAGAAATGGCTTTGATTCACTCGTCATAGTATTAGCCCTGCGTCACATCAGCCATTTCCGCTGCAGTCTTCCGATCAAATGGTGGAATGGATTTGGAGATTCACACCCACAGCCCAGGCACTGGAGGGCACTGGAAGCCGTAACATGTGAGTAAATGAAAAATGCAATGCGACAAAGGGCAGAATGCTCCGCTATTTATCAGCATGACAAACTTGGACGAAGTGTCACACTGCTTGAGCTCTTGGATGGGAGGGTCACTGCAGAGGAAGCTCTTGAGATCTAGCAGCCGATTGCAGGTCGTCACAACCTCAGAAGGCTGCGTGCATCAGGAGAGGGGCAGAGCTGCTCAGTCCAGTGACGGGGAATATGCTCTGTGCTCATGGCAATCCTGCAGTCTGTCACAGTTGGACTCTGTTCTGCCATCCAGTGGCTTCACTTCACAAGTCAGCATCATAGCTGTTCCACCAGACACACCTGCACCAAGGCCATGGTCAGGACAGCACTGCATTGCTGCTGTGAAATTAAATCATTGCCAGAACAGAAGCGATAAGAATTCATCCCTCAATGTTCCACTGTGAACTTGGAGTCCGTATCTGGAAAAAACAAGAAATGAGGCAGGGGACACCCTGGATGGGATGCCATTCCATTGTAGGTCATGCAATCACATAATAACATGCTCAAGGTATGTGGAATGGAGGAAACCATAGTATCTAGGGGACATTCACATCAACCGGCAGGCTCCACGCAAACAAAGTCAGAACACAATTCCAGAGGTGCAAAGGTATGATGCTAACCAATTATCCAGCAGGTCAACCAATCAACAGCAATCCAGTAATTAAATTCTAGTATGACCTTCAGAATAATATCTACGTATCAAATCATTAAAGTAAAAAATTACTTAATTTTTGAAGTACTTAATTGGGAGGATGCCTAAAAGCACTTGCCAGAAAGAGTGATAAACATTTGACCACATGCAAAGAAATTAAATACTATATACTAAATGTAAAGTGGGGTGTGTATGTGGTACTGAACATAAGATGAAGGCATCTTCTTGGATGCTGAATTATTCACACTCGGAAATGTTGAGCAGAACCATGGTAGATGGTACCTGAAAGTGGCAGAGTGTGCGAACGGGAAGCAACGCCCAACCCTGACACTAGTTCTTGGAATGGTGCACACTGTCTGGGCCCAACTGGCTCCATAAAACCAGCATCTGACAGCAGCCAGCTCATTGGCTGCCCCCCTTTCCAGCTCTCATCCTCCATTGGCCGATCCATAGCATCACAGAGAGGACAGCTGTCTCCTGGAAGAAGAGGCTAGTTTTTAGGGTGCCAGCCAGCCGGCCTGCCTGCAACTAGAGAAACCCAGAAACCCTCATAGCCCTTGAAACACAGAATCACAGCAAGTTAAACAGTGATGGCAGCGCCCTCTGCAGGACCAAAGGAGAAACGTCTCATCCCTTGCACTGTATTGTGTCTATTCTTTTGATTAATACATTTGAAAACAAACAAAATAAAATACAAAATGCATTTGTTTAAGTCTTCATAGAAAATTGATTATTTTGTATAGTAATTTGCTGAGAACTAATTTCTCTTTGCTGTAGTGTGTCCCTAAGCCCCGGAGTGACTGAAGTATGACTATTTGTGGCACTGGATGACAGGGGCTCCTTTTGTACTGGTGCTACAGGAGATTCCCATGGCAGCTGCTGCACAGCTCTACTGCAGACGGACCTGAGGAGCCTTTTAAAGGCCGAAACCACCCGGCACGCGCGTCTCACACCCCCAACACCCGCCCTGCACTTTGCCACCCGGTACCACACAGAAGAAGATCTGCAGACAAAGTGAGCGGCTCTCCATGGAGCCTGCATGGACGACCTCTTTGGGGAAGTGTGGGGAAGCAGCATGGAGGTGAAGCGCAGCTTCTCCACCTTCATTAATGGAACCGCTTTTGGGTTTTCTTTTGTTTTCAGGCCAGTACAACAGTGGGCTTCATCCTGAGTGACGGATTGAGGTGTTTCAGGCTGAAACACACATAGTATTAAGGTGCTACAAAGAAAACAACTTGATATTTTATATATACTCTTTGAAAATTCTGTTAATACCATGGTATTTTTGTTTTTAGCAAGCAGGCTGCCAAAAGAAAATGGTATAGCAGTGTGTACTAACTTGCAAATTTAGGCAGGTGCTAATTTTCATGCTAAATTTACAAGGCTTGGGGTGGAAAAAGATGTTACCCTATTAATAATTAAATTTATCATCCATATCTGCACTTCAATATCAGAAAATCTGTATTATTTTCAGCTATACTGCTCACAGTGAGTTGCTGCTAGGAATTGCACTGATATACTGGCGTTTTTAATTCCTGCTTAAATTTTATAGGTGGCATCTTTGGAATTGCCTACAATGAAACAAGATAATGAGAATTATACATTTTTGTTGTGTTTATATAGGAGATGTCTGGATAGAACCCTAATTTCAGTGTGGATTAGCTTGTCGACAGTCCTTTTCTACCTTTTCAAACCGTAATTTACAGACAAAACAAACAAGAATGAATTTCATAATTTTTTGATACTGATAAATTTTCTTAAGGAGCTGGAGCCCAGAACCACAGTCTCTACTTCAGGGTTTGTGGTGACTGTCTTCTATCGCGGATATTTACTTTTCCTGGCGCTCGTGGCCTTCATCAGGCTCGACAGCTGGGCTTTTATAATTTGTGCCTGTTTGATGCCTGTTTGAAAAGAATAAGATTTCATACAACTGGTCCACCCCTCTCCCCCCACAACCCAAAGCTAACTTCCACTGACCCCCCCAATGGAGCCGCTGTGCTCCGATATTCCAGCACCACACTCAGCACGCAGCTCTACATTCCAGCAGAGAGGGAACATTTAAGCGCATCGTTGAAAGCAGCCAATAAGCTCATTGTTTCAATGGGGAGCCAGTTGTTTGGGGACACAAGGATGGGGGGGGGGGGGGGGGCACATTACGCCTATGGCCGCTTAATCCAGCACGGGCTGCCAGGTGGCACCGAAATGAATCTTGGACTGTATCTGGGGGGATTACCATTGGCTATTTTATTTTACAGCAATGACGTGGACAAAATAGAAGAGGAGAGATCTCTTAGGGGACACAGACTCCAGAGGCCAAAGCCGTGGCCCTCCATTGGCATACCGCTACATAAATATGCTCTATAATATTAAATTCTATCATTTAGAATGTAAAATTCCAGGGCTGGGGGTTCAAATTGTATTTATAACTTGGGTATCCACACTAAGACTGAAAACACGGAAAACGTATTTGAAAGATGGCTGTATTATGACCATATTAATAATAATAGTATTAACAGCTCTTGCTGCATTAGTTGTCAGTTTCACATATTCATTCTTAATAATCAAAACTTATTTACACTGAGCAATGTTGAGACAAAGAAATTAGTTAAATGGCTTATATAAATAATTAATCTAACTGGGTTAAAGATGGCATTATAATATGACTGTGACTAATGATTTCTGCATGAAACAGGCAGTCATCAATTACTCTACAGGTGCCTGACGGCAAATGACTGTGCAGAAACAAGCATGTAATCAATGGGTGAAGCTCGGCTTAGGATCAAAGAGCACAAATCAGTCCCTTTTCGATTATTAACCTGCTATATCAGAGGAATGCAGAAACACCTCAGCATTGTGAGTCCCAAGAACTATTTATACACACACAGAAAAGTAATAAACGTCTTGCAAATGTAAATTTAAACGGAACGGTATGTCATTTGAAACCGTTCCCTGTGGGGCAATATATAGACTCTAACCAGTGTTCTTGAATACAAGAATAGATTAAGGGATCGAGTTACGCACCACTCGACTGACCACTTCAATCACCAGTCCTACCCAGCACAGAAAACATATAAGGCAATAAACAACTCACAGATACTATGGCAGACGTCCTATCAGGAAAATTATATCAACAATTGTTGTTTTATGGGCTTCCAGAAGCATATATTTTAATGAGATCTTTTATGATTTTTTTCCTAGAGGTTTGGGTGAGTTTTACTTTCCGCCGTGCAGCGTGAGTATAAGGCGGCGCTGATTGACAGCAGAGACAGGTGTGAACAGTCTGGGGTTGTTTCCAGAGACTCTGTAATGCCCACCTGTTGGCTGATCAATCCCATCAGGCTTTGACCTGATGACCAACTTCCTTTCCCCCAGGGTAGGACAGAACTCCAGACGGGCCTTAGCAACTGTGGCCCAGGGAACGGCTGCTGTCCATAAATAACCCGTCCAAACAGACCCTACCTGACCCTGGCCCAGCCTCAGCCCACCACCGAACTTTATTGGCCAGGTCTAAGGGTCCTGCCCAGTGGTTTGTTTATAGGAACTGTATGAGAGCCATTTAATAATGTTGTCTCAAGCATTCTGACCCCAAACATGATTCCAGCAGCTGAGCACCGCTCTTAGGTGAAATATCAGATGGGGGGATGGTGAAAATGAATGCAAATTCAACAGCAGCATCCACAATAATATCAGCAATCAGCATCAGCATTCTACTGGTATCTTCCTCCTACCTTAAAGTACTTTACCTTCCAACAATGGTATCAAAGCACCTTTTGTTTTTTTTTTTGAAAAGAGGATATTAAAAAAATGTAAAAATGACGAACTACAATTCACACAAGCATTTCAACAATGACAGTGATTAGAACAAAACAAAATTGTACAACGTGCATTTAAGAATGTACAGTAGCCCTGCCTACAATTATAAATGTACAAAAAACAGCTCCTCTAGATATGGATTAGATACTCAAATTAACATTTAAATCTCCAAACACAGATACAACTGATAAAAATTTACATTTTATAATATAAAATGGTATACATATATTAAATTAATAACACCAGTTGTGTATGGAAGTTCCATAAGAATGATGATCAGTTTCCCACAAAAATAAGCCCACAAGAAAGCAGGGAAAAACTATGACTCTAAAATCTTGCTGATGAAAAACTGGGATTCCAGCTTCAGGACATGAATGGATACTGGCTTCGGTAAGTCAGCTCTGAGAAACTTCACAGCCCAAAAGGTGTATGTTTCATATCTCTATAACAAGAGAAGTAAAAATTCGGACACATTTAAAAACCCTAGTTAAAATAGATAACATGTCTTTCATTTTTAAAGTACATATATCCTTCACATGTCCTTCTCATTTAAATTAAAAACTTAACTCTTATAACTGGCACTTAAAAGTTATATGAACATCAGTTTAAAATACATATATCTGCTTCCTGCATCAAAGACACTTTTAACACATTTTTAATTCTTTCGATCAAATGTTTGGTTATCAGTACCTTGATCCTCAAGATGAAACAATCAGGCAAGAATGATATATCAGCCTATTCCTGAGTAACAGATTCAGAATCAATGCAGAAGATATTTTCTCTTTTCAAAATGGCCATAAATAAAGTATGAAAATAATCCATAAAGCCTGATTTGCAATGCATTCCATTGAGTACACCTCCAATATTTTCAACCGAGCAAATCCTAAAATGTAGATTTTGGTGTGCACAACTTACCGCCTATGCATGATATCAAGTATATACAGTATGCAAGCTGCGACATATCAGAAACTGTCAGCAACTACGGAATATCCAGGAGAACATCTGCTGCTTATCAAACGGGAGGCTTTTTCTGTACTTTTTTTTCTATTTCTCGGGACCGCATTAATTTCAAAAGCCCAAGCATTAGGTCTTCAAAAATGGCCAAGTGTCTTAGCACACAGCTGGTCCTTCACTTTGAAATTGAAGCTGTTTGCATGCCATTTGCAAGTGGTTCATGGATAGGAGGGCCAACATTTAATTAGTGGGAAAAACGTTGTGGGATCCGGGGTCGCCTGTGAGACAACCGATGAGATACTGGAAGGTTTTGGGGGGACATTTTTTAAAGGAACAAATGCAGGCTGCAATTTGTGACAAAATAACCTTTTGAGTCTTAGTAGGAAACATGTTAGCGTGTATAGGTAATAAGCTAAAATAGTAATAAAAATAAAATATATGCAGTAAAACGAGAATAGGTAATATGAAGGAAATAAAATTTAGTTAAATAATGTAAGTCAATAGTTCAATAATGTAAGACATGATAACTGCCATGATCCATGTTACCAGAATATGGTGCAGTAGTGAAAGAACAGGAGACGCCAAGCAAGAAATAACAACATGAAATTGGCCTTTGAATTCTTTATTTGCTATAGCCACAGCCTGCTCCATCCACCGGAAAACTTCTAAGGGCTAGTAGGTTCAGAACCCCAAATTGTACACTGATTTTTAGCGTGCTGATGGTATATCCCCATTACTAAACTGCCAGATGCGGAAACCCAAATAATATTAGTGAGGTGGCAGAAGGGGATTCCCTCTCCTTATCCTTCACAGGCGGCAGAAGGGGATTCCCTCTCCTTATCCTTCACAGGCGGCAGAAGGGGATTCCCTCTCCTTATCCTTCACAGGGCTTCCATATTAAACAGGCTCTAAACTTCAATATGTGAGTATGAAGCCTATTAGAAGTCTGCATTCATATGGAATAATATATGAAAAAGCACAACTGGCTTCTTTGTTCTTATTCCATGACAAATGAAAGACATTATATAGTGGGACTATGTAAATCAAATATAAGTTGATAACACACGTAAAATCATTCTAGCAAATGTTATTATTACTGTTGTTGTTGTAGGTATTAATTAAGTTAGGAATTCAAAATGGGTGGCGTGTTTGTGTGGTTTCCACTGGAGGCTCCGGGTTCCTCCCACAGCCCAGAAGTGTGCATGATAGGTTAATTGGAGAATCTAAGTTGGCCCCATGAGTGTTGGTAACTGCCCTAGGTTGGTTCCTGCCTGTACCTGTTGTTCCCAGGATGGGCTCCAGTCCCTCCCACAACCCCAGTTGGGATTAAGCAGTGACAGATGAAGTTCTTTTTTAATTTTAACACCTAAAACTTTTAATCTTTCCTGTTTATTGTCACCTGTCACAATACAGACACATACAGCTATTGTGCAAAACTGAGAAAACATTTCACCAAGTTTGCTTAGCTACAACGAAGGCACTTATTTTTACCTCCAATGATAACTGGTACCACAATAAAAGTAAACTGACACATTATCAAAATGATGTGCCTCTAAAGATTCGTAGGAGAAATAATCCATCTTTCTGGGTCATTTGTACTTAGATTGTTGTTATATTTACACTGAATATGAATGGCGGATGACACACCTTTTTTCATTTTTATTTAAACACTGTTATCTTTTTCTCATGTTCCCAAATAGGAACTGACATAACTACCATAATGCTGTTTTGGTTTTAGTAACTGCTGAGTTCTTCATTGACTTTTAACCTGGTCAATAGCCATGGTTTTCTGCCACTCCGAAACTACATTAATGCATTTGGATTATCCATTACCCTAGCCTTGTGCCCTGTGTTCCAGCCCCCATGATGACCAGGATAAGTGGTTAACGGATAGATGAATGAATGGATAGACTACCTAACTACATGATTTGACTTTATAGTGCTACTGTGGTTCCTAATGTTACGGCGTGCTGCACACAGTTGTACCTACATATTTCAGGACAGAAATGAAGACCAAATGTGAAGAGCTGGGCTGATTAGCATCTCAACATTGGCCATTGCATTGGTCATATCATATAAATGTTTGAATAAAAATGTAAAAGCATGACATCATGCGTATTTGGTACAGTAATGCAGGCTGAAGATGGAAGTTCTCGCATTTAGCCTCCAGAGTGTAAGCATACGCTGCCTCTGAGGCCTGGAGCTCCTCCCTCCAGCCCAGCAGGTGCTGTCCGCTGCAGCCAGGGCTCGGCGCCCTCATTCACAGTGAAATCACAGCACTCAGATCTTTACGGCGAGGAATCCGGCTTTGCTTTTGTTTCTCCTGGTGCCAAGTGGCCTAAGCCAGCGATTAGCCGCATGTTTGTGATGGTGAATTACTGCAGGGAAAGTAGATCCAGCGCAGAGCGGCGCAGACTCCGTTTTGTGAGTTTGCTATCTTACAGTTTTGGCTGATTCATAATTTCATGCAATAATAACAGCATCCTATTAACAGCCACATCCCAGTATGTAAGAGAGCAGTACCTGTGCCTGAAACGTAAAGTATTACACCTTAATGTTATACAGGAGGGGTGCAGTGATTAGCACTGGTACCTCACATTTCTAGGACCAGGGTTCAAGTCTCCACCTGGGTTACATGTGTGTGGAGTTTGCATGTTCTCCCCATGTTGTCTTGGGGTTTTTTCCAGGTACTCCGGTTTCCCCCCACAGTCTAACGACATGCTGAGGCTAATTGGAGTTACTAAATTGCCCAAAGGAGTGAATGGTGTGTGCCCATCCTGGGTTGTTCCCCACCTCGTGCCCATAGCTTATGGGATAGGCTCTGGACCCCCCTTGACCCAGAAGGATATGTGGTTGGAAAATGGATCGGTGTTATACATGAGAACTGTGACAGGATGGCCACAAGCATTTAACCACAAATTGCTACTGATCTTTCTAAATTCAAGTAACATTCAAACTACTAGATCTTTATATTTAAGTGATCATAGATGTGGTGTAGTGGCACCATGGATAACACAAATCTCACATAAAACTAAATTACCGTCAGGCCTTACACTCTGGTAAAGAAGAATAAACTAGGCGGCTACATGCATACTGTGTCTCTTCATCATTCTAATCACTGTATCAAATATCAACAGAGGTGGAAAGTTCAGGTTCAGAAAGTACAAATTCAGACCAGGATTTTATGTCAAGCAACCAGTTGAGTACTCTGTGATTGTTGCTCTTTATACTCAACTGGCTGGTTGAAACAAAATCTTGGTCTGTATTTGTAGGTCTGAATTACTTACATACTTACTTATTTAATTACTGCAAATTAAAATTGGTGGCAAACAAACAAATATAATGTGGCAGCAATCAAAATAGTTTCCCAACTATCATGCTGGATTTTTTAGCTTGCATGACAGTATAATGAATCCCCACCCCCAGAGAGTAAGCCGGCTCAATTCCAGCCCCTTTGCACACGTGTAGCATCCAGACAGCCTGAGATTAAAGTGCTAATTGGCACTTAAACAGGCTTGTGCCCTAAAGTCACAGCACTGACCTATCAGCAGCCTGTATTCTCCACATACACCAATGACACACAGCCTCTACTTAACAACCACTCTGCCATGTCCCTCTCTCTCGCTCTCTGTCTCACACACACACACACACACACACACACAGAAACACACAGAAACACACAAATACACAGGTTTGTAATTATATCTTTGTAGGGACTCTCCATTCATTATCATCATCATTATCATCATCATGGGGAAAGCTCTAATCCCAAGATGACGACCTTAACCCATACCCAGCCTTAACCATAAGTAACCAAACAAAAAATGAGACTTTTGGCATTTTTAGATTTTTGATTGCAGTCACAGATCTTGAAAAATGGTCCTCACAACATCACAATAACAGGTTTTTAATACATTATTACATTTGGTCCCCACAATGTAACATAAACATAATCCACACACACACACACACACACACACAGACATTCGGACACCCTGTTTTTTCATTTGCTGCCACACATTTGCTCGCACAGCTGAAACATGTGCAGACAATTTCCCAGTGTTCCAAGGATGGACAGCTGCAGTGCAATTTACACCAAGGCCGTCGCTTTGGGGATTAGCGCCGTACAGCAGAGAGTGTGTGTTCGTGTGGGCAGAGGAGCCATGCTGGGGCACCACACAACACCTGCCCTGCAACTTACTCACAGAAACAACATGCGGCACCACTGGGCTCTAATACAGCTCATCTGAATGTTGCAAACACTATCGTAACTACTGCCATATATGCTTTTTGTTGTTGTTGTTTAGTTTTGCTTTGCAGTATGACACTGTTGGGTGGTGCTGTGCATCTTGCAAAACGACATTTAGAATAAGATTCAAAATCTTTATTGTTCAGCACGTCCAAAGGTTCAAGGAATTCCTCCTGGTGCAGGTGTCAACACAAAGAGATACACAAGCTATAAGATACACCAGAGATAAATAAAAACATAATTAGACTGCAATGGTGGAATTGGTAAGGTTCTGGCACTGAAGGATTATGGCATGGCATAGGATGGGCAGTAGCTGAGTGCATTACCATATGTGTAATAAAGAACTTGTGCAGCAGTCAAACCAGAGGTATATAAAAAAAACAGCTAGCCACACTAAAGATAAATTAATTATTTGCATATACACTACTGTTCAAACATTTGGGGTCACAAAGTTTTTTGTCCATTAAAATAGCATCAGATTGATCAGAAATACCGTGTAGACATAGTTAATGTTGTAAATGACTATCATAACTGGAAAAGGCTGTTTTAATGGAATATCTACATAGGTGTACAGGGGACCAATATCAGCCACAATTAGTCCTGTGTTCCAGTGGAATGTTGTGTTTGCTAATGCAAGTTTATCATTATAAAAGGTTCATTGATTATGTTGCCACATATGAAAGTTGTTGTGTTGATTAAAGAAGCAATAAAAGACCTTCTTTGGACTAGTTGAGTATCTGGAGCATCAGCAATTGTGGGTTCGATTGCAAACTCAAAATGGTCAGAAACAAAGAACTTTCTTCTGAAACTCATCAGTCTATTCTTGTTCTGGGAAACGAAGGCTATTCCATGCCAGAAAACTGAAGTTGGGGGGGGGGGAGGTAAATTGCCAGCGGACCTGCGTGTGTAATGTGCATGCAGGGATTGGCGGCCCCTAGATGCTCATCCTGTCACCACTGTCCCTACTGCACTGGTGCTTTCCCACGTGAAATTACTCCATTTCACAGAATCTGACATGCTTTATTCTCAAGACATGACTTTTAGACATTTTAAGGGGAATAATTATACTTCGTATTATTTTATATTATACATTATACTTCAGAACACATTCAAATTTAAGTTATATTTTTATGAATATACATGGGCATCTTGTTTATTAATAAACAATATTTAATAAATTAATAAAACAGTAATGCTTTTGCATAAATGCTGAATTAATTCCCCCTTTTGGGTGACAGGATGCGAGTGTACCTTTAAATGGACTTGTCCCTTAAGTGGACTGGATCCTCCCAAGGTGTCCCATGGATTCTGCAGTACTGCCTACGTCAAACCCTTCTAATGTTACATCTTGGACAGATTTGACAGGCTCTTCTCTCAAAAGGCTTCACCCCACGTCCCTCCCAGCCCTGACATCTGTCCTATTAGTGATGTGCGATGAATCCATTTCAATATGGGACACTGGCCACTGTACCAGGGAATGATAAATATTACACAACAATCGACCCAAAGGGGGATGAAATCTTGCAACAGCTGTGAGACCTCCATGCAAGGCTTTATCCTACAGGGGAGACTCCAGCAGTACTGCGAAGAAAGGAGAAAGTCTAACCCATAACAGTTCTGAACAAATGATGGTATTAGTACACAGCCAATGAGTGTCAAGTGGGAAAAAACAAAGATAATGAAAATGATATTGAAGTTAATATCTCATTACTAACTAGAACACTTTTGGTCATGTTCAGTTTTACTGTCCAGAATGAGATTTAGGTTTAAATGGAGAAACTGTACAGGGTACCACTAAGCTTCTATGGCTGGAGCAGGGAGTAGGGAGGGTAGAAGGTATGTATTTAGGCCTTTTGTGCTGGATCACCTCTTCAGTGCTGGACCAAGAAGCTGGCAATGCAGTAAAGTACAGCAGGGAATGCCGATTAGGAAATTAGATTCACAGAATCGATGTTTCGTCTTTTAAGAGTGTCACGAGATCAGCACAAAGTTTAGAGCGTCATCTGCAGCCTACATCATAGTGTCCTACAGTAACTGCTCCCAGACATATTTAGGATGCCATTCCCTGTAATATACTGCAAAACATACTCCCTTTGTTTAACATAATTGGGACATAATGCCATACCTCCCGGCTGCCCAAAGTTCATACAAAGCAGCTAGCAGAGCTGTCACTGTCACAGGGGATGTGCTACTGAACATGTCTCTGGTAGCATCTAGCCAGTCAATACCTTGATGCTTTAAGTCTTCAGTGGCAACATTTCTGTTCTGCAGTCAGGCAAGAGAAAGCTGTGAAAAAGCATGGAGTATATTCACACCCAGAACCTAGTAATAACATCTTACATGCATAGGAGAGGAGACATCTTGACACCTTGACTCTGTCCATATACTTGTGTCCTGGAGCAGGACAAGGTCTGGTCAGACCAAAGATTTATGAGTAGAGGAAGGAAACTGAGAGTGGGTAGTTCTGCTGTATGTCTGACTGTGCCTAGTTTAGTATTGCTAATGTTTACTGCAGTTGATACCAGCTCCACATGAGCTCCTCAGTGGTGCCATCAATCTTAGCTCCTTCCCAACGGACTCAGGCTTCTCCTGAGTGGAGGAGTGCCAACTCCCTGAAGAAGCCAGAAGGAGGCATTTCTGTTACTCTCTGAAGTGTGGCAAAGAAACTCTGAAGGGCACATCAGTCTGTTTATGGTTAGTCCTGGCAGTACAGCACACCCCACAGGGGACTTTGTGGACAGGGCAAGTGTGCGTGCGGTAAGGGTGGGTGAAGGGGAAACTGAAGACGGGGCCCTGGGTAAAGATGGAGGGTGGGGGGGGGGGCACACTTCTACAGAAGTGACAGCTGCAGGTGTCTATACAGTACAGTGGGGAGTAATGGACTCAACAGCAACTGCTAGTTTAATGCCCAGGGATAAATAATAAAGCAACTGACAGATGACCAGTCACTTTTAAAATAAAAAAAATGTCAGAAAAACAGTGTTACGTCCACACAGGCGTGAAACCCCAAGACACATGGTCTGACATAAGTGATTATGGCTTGAAGGTGAACTGAAATGGATTTTTAAACCACTGAAAAAAAGTGCAACACTTTTCTGTGATGATGTAATGTTCATGGGGATCATCGTATAAGCCAAGGCGCACATGCAAAGGATTTAGTCTGGGTTCCGGTGCCATATTAATCCGTAACCCCTTTAATGGAAGCACAACAGTAGTAATGCATCATGTTTATATTTTGGTCTGAATTTATAACACTGTTTGAGCAGCTTAGTTGTAGTTGAATGGAAAACAACTTCATTTGGATACTAAATTCATCTGATTTGCAAAAATAATTTAAATACAACATAGATTCAGAGTAGGGGTGTGACTTATAGTTGTATATGACACACCGTGCAAAAGTCTTAAAAGAAAATTATGTTTAAGTTATCTTTATGTTGCTGTAAATAAAAAAAAAATATTTTTGTTAGTCAAAGTATGTCTGTTGGGCCACTTTAAAACCTCTCCTAAAGTAGCCCAGTGTTTGCAGTAACTAATCAAATATATTCATGTATTTATTGATTCAACCACTACTACACCTTGTTAGGGCCAATCAAAACTGCATTGAGTTATTTAACTAATTAGATTAATTAACAAAGATGGCTGTCGATGAAATGTAACAGATACATGTAATGGCTGGGGTGCCCCTGGGGACTGGTTTGGGAACTAAAAAGGTGATATTCTAGTCATCTAACATGATATCAGTAACTTTCTGGAGAATAGAACATTTTTAATATACTGTATTCTAATGTTTTTTGAGCAAATATACACTTCCTACCAACATAAATAGCGTCACGAGTGTTTTCTTAGTCATTTGACAGATTTCTGCATAGTACTGCATATGAATAGAGGAAGAGAAAAATAAGTGGGTATATGACAAAATGTATTTGTCTTTTCACTCACAGAATGAGAAGGCAGGCTGCACTTGAGCTGAATCAGAGGCATTACATGGTTTGTTCAGGGCTAAATTGTGATCTTGTCAACAATCCAGCACCACAACAGCCACACACAGGGCATTCAGATCTCAACTAAGGACAACAGCGCCCTCTGTGGGAGGATATGTGAATTGCTGATACAGTTACTATGTACTTTGTCCGTCCATCCATCCATCCGTCCGCCCATCCATCCATCTATCCATCCTTCAACTTTTTCAACTGCTTATCCCAAGCAGGGATGTAGGGTACTGACTTTTTGACTAAAATAACTTTATGTGTTTTATTAATTTCTATACCCAGTTCTCTTGTGGGGTAGTACCCTCACCCTAATCCTGCCCAGGGCAAGTGGGCACAGAAAATGGAGGCGTGGATTTTCCTACTTAAGGGAGGTTATTTTTACAGTCATTTGAATGAAATAGACAAGCATTACTTGTCTATATGTATGTGCTTAAAACACAAAGACCAGCTGTCAGGACACCGTCCACTGTGTGCTCTGCAAACAGGGGCTTAATGATCATTGTATTACAAGTTTTCAGTTCCTCTTTTTCCTCAAATTGTACGCATGAGCATATTACTGAATCGATTAACTGAATAACCTGGGATATGCTTTAGCGCCCCCTGCTGCCCTCACCATGGTAGGTGGTTAGAAGATGGATAGATGTGGAAGCAGGTTTCAAAGCATCTCTGCATCCATTTTCTGTACCTACTTGTCCTGCAGGGTTAGGGTGCCACCATCAGTAACTTCCTCTATAGTGCATCAGGGGAATCTTTACGTATTTTTTTCTGTGCCAGTTGCCTTTGCTGTGCTGGGATTTGTATGTGGGCAGAATCCAGAAGGAAACACTGATACTGTTCAGGCCAAACCCCAGCTAACCTCAGTTTTTCCACTACTGCACCCTTTCTTGATCTAACACAGAAGGAATTCGGCACCATCAGCACGACACCCGATCTCTGTTTGCATCTGAGCCCCCTCAGCTCGTATAAATTTTCCATTAAGTAAAACAAAATGCTGCAGTATTTATAGCAGGTGTGATTACCAGACATCAGCAGGCTGGATTGCACTGGACTCCGGAAGCCAAGCCCAGGGCTCATATGCCTTTGTAATCCAAGCGCTTGTCCAGATATTTGATGACATGCCTGGGCACTGCAGGATTTTGCCACTGATTCTTCAACGGCTCTGATTTTCCCCCACTGCCAGGTTTTGGAATAGCTTATGACTGAATGATGAAACAGAACGGGATTATGGGGCATGCCTCACCAGGAAGCCCCCCGAAGCCTGTGTCACCCCCTGCATCGCACAGGCCAAATCCCCAGCGGTAGGTTTTGAAAGGGAGAACAGCCGCCGTGTGTCTCAGCCTGCCCGTGATGAAAGGCGCTCCTCGGGTCTCCCCACACTGACAAAACCCGTCACTCTCAGCGCAGTGGGAGCGCACTGGCCAGCAGCTGTGGGTGGGAGTGGCAGTGGTAACGTGAAACGCGTCAGCCCCATGAACTGCACATTAACACGCTCACGTGCCACTACGCTGCCCGCAAAGCCCACAAAGGCCCACTCGCAGGGGACAACTTGCACAGGATTGTTGCTACAGCTGTCATGGGGGCTTCTATGGACAAAGGTTAAAAGAGGGTTGTCCACTGCAGCGTACTGCCATGTCTGCCATTCTTAGACATACCTTAGAAGAAGCTCTCCCTGGCGGGGTGGCTATGTGACGATGGGGTAGGATTTAGGACTGATCTGCGTGATGCTATTTGAAAAATGACAACATTTCAATCATCTCTCTGGCAATCTGAACCTATGCCTTTGTGTGCTGGCAATTAACAAATCACAAATTTTTTTGCTAATAATTTTACTTGTTTTATCATGCTTTTGATATGTCTTTATGCAAAAATGGATAACAATCAAATGGCCAAAGATTTGATAGATTCATTTTCCTGAATCCATGGCATTTCAGATTGCTTTACAGACACATTAATTATTGTATTGGTAAATATTGCAACTTAATTTATGTCATACATACTGCAGACCTGCCAACCCTGAAGAAAGTCATAGAGTATGCCAACAAACGTTCAGCTCATGTACATGTTTGCGGATAGAAACAGACATACTGTAAGACATAAGAATATTTTTGTTAATATAGAAATCTAAATCATAAACACTTATGTGTATCTGAAAATAAAAGCTGTACCATTTACAGTAGCTCAGTATAAACTATTGCAGGAAAAAGTTTAATGAATTAAACTTTGACTGTAAGCATGACCATGAAGAAAAAAATAACTTCATAAGGATGCATCTGAAAATAAAGTGACCCATTGGTTTATATATAACCTCTGGCAGTAAAATGAATAAAACAAATAAAATAAATCAAACAAATAAATAGGCAAACTAATAGCAAGACAATTAATGAAACAGGTTTTTCTCAGTTTGAAAAAAATAATATTCTGCTGCACCACTCTCACCCCACTTGCAACATACACGTGACACATGGTTTTCAGTTTCTCAGTTTTACGTAGCTGACATTAACACAGAGTTATAGCATTAGTTACACTTGCATTTTGTAGCTGGCCTTATAATTAATATTATGAGAGTTATGAAAAGTCATGTTTAACAATCTGCAATATACAGATGCAATTCAAAGATGGGATAGGTCTCGCAAGACCAACATCTGGGGATTTTTACCGTCCTCTGTACTTGTGTTGTTAGTATTTTATCTGGTCTTCGACGTAATCATGTAAACGTGGTATACGGAAACACATGTACAGTCAAGTACGCATATTGGGATTCACCCAGGGTTGCCATTATTATTATTAGTTGGCTAATAATATCCCTCATCTCTTTTAAAACTATAGGTAAGATGCCATCAGGGCCCTGCAATTAATTTTGATCTTAGCTAGGCTTTGTACCACATCAGCCTCACATATATTAGTCAGACGACACTGTATTTGCACTAAATGGTGGCAAGTTACTTGTCTCCTCTACTGTGAACACCCGTGTAAAATAATCATTAAACTTATTTACTATATCAATTTCATTTTTAATTATAAGACTCTTACTATCCTGCAGATTAGTGATTTCAGCTTTTAGAGCTCTTTTGGAGTTAAAATATTGGAAGAAACTTTTAATGTCATCCTTAGCCTCCAATGCAATCTTTCTTTCTACATTCCTCTTAGCGAGTCTAATGTTATTTTTTAACTCAACCTGTAGACTTAGATACTCCTGCTTTATTTTGAAATCATTAGTTAATTTCCATTAGCGGAAGAGAGCCCTTTTCCTCCTGACTTTATTCTTAATTTCCTTAGTGAACCACCTTGGTTGCAGATTCCTAGATTTAGTTTTGCTGGAAACAGGTATGGTTAAATAGGGCTACATTTCATTTAAATGATCAACTACTTGGAAATATTTAGGATTAGTGTAATGAACACCCTAATATTTCTTATAATATTTATAGTAATGACTAATATACAGTTGCAAGAAAAAGTATGTGAACCCTTTGGAATTATATGGAGTTCTGCACAAATTGGTCATAAAATGTGATCTGATCTTCCTCTAAGTCACAACAATAGACAAACACAGTCTGCTTAAACTAATACCACACAAATAACTATATGTTTTCATGTTTTTATTGAACACACCATGTAAACATTAACAGTGCAGGTGGAAAACGTATGTGGACCCTTGGATGTAATAACTTGTTGACCCTCCTTTGGCAGCAATAACCTCAACCGAACGTTTCCTGTAGCTGCAGATCAGACCTGCACAACGGTCAGGAGGAATTCTTGACCATTCCTCTTTACAGAACTGTTTCAGGTCAGCAGTATTCTTGGAATGTCTGGCGTGAATCGCTCTCTTGAGGTCATGCCACAGCATCTCAATCAGGTTGAGGTCAGGACTCTTGACTGGGCCACTCCAGAAGGCGTATTTTCTTCTGTTGAAGCCATTCTGTTGTTGATTTACTTCTATGCTTTGGGTCATTGTCCTGTTGCATCACCCATCTTCTGTTCAGCTTCAGTTGGTGGACAGATGGCCTTAAGTTCTCCTGCAAAAGTTCTTGATAAACTTGGGAATTCATTTTTCCTTCGATTATAGCAATCTGTCCAGGCCCTGACACAGCAAAGCAGCCCCAAACCATGATGCCCCCTCCACTGTACTTCACAGTTGGGATGAGGTTTTGATGTTGGTGTGCTGTGCCTCATTTTCTCCACACAGTGTCGTGTGGTTCTTCCAAACAACTCAACTTTGGTTTAATCTGTCCACAGAATATTTTGCCAGTAGTGCTGTGGAACATCCAGGTGCTGTTTTGCAAATTTCAAACGTGCAGCAATGTTTTTTTTGGACAGCAGTGGCTTCCTCGGTGGTGTCCTCCCATGAACTCCATTCTTGTTGAGTGTTTTACGTATCATAGATTGGTCAGCAGGGATGTCAGCATGTGCCAGAGATTTTTGTAAGTCTTTAGCTGACACTCAAGGATTCTTCTTCACCTCATTGAGCATTATGCGCTGTTCTCTTGCAGTCATCTTTACAGGACGGCCACTTCTAGGGAGAGTAGAGACAGTGCTGAACTTTCTCCATTTATAGACAATTTGTCTTATCGTGGACTGATGAACATCAAGCCTTTTGGAGATACTTTTATAGCCCTTTCCAGCTTTATGCAAGTCAACAATTCTTAATCGTAGGTCTTCTGAGAGCTCTTTTGTGCGAGGTGTCGTTCACATCAGGCAATGCTTCTTGAGAAAAGCAAACTCAAAAACTGGTGTGTGTTTTTTATAAGGCAGGGCAGCTTTAACCGACACCTCCAATCTCATCTCATTGATTAGACTCCAAGTTGGCTGAATCCTGACTCCAATTAGCTCTTGGAGATGTCATTAGTCTAGGGGTTCACACCTGCACTGTGAATGTTTACATGGCGTGCTCAATAAAAACATGAAAACATATAATTACTTGACGGGCATTAGTTTAAGCAGACAGTGTTTGTCTATTGTTGTGACTTAGAGGAAGATCAGATAATATTTTATGACCAATTTGTGCAGGAATCCATATAATTCAAAAGGGTTCACATACTTTTTCTTGCACCTGTATGATCGGCTCTCAAATTATACCGGGGTGGGGGGCTCAGTCTTCAGTTCACGTCACTAACAATTTTGGCTAGTTGCCACAACTGCCGCCAAGTTAGTTCTCCCACATTGCATAGCTGCTGTGTCAGCACTGCAGAGGGCATGAGCAAGCCGATATCGCCTGGTCTCGGGCAGTGCACCGGCCGGCTAAGTCAGCACCCCTCACCGATATCGCCTGGTCTCGGGCAGTGCACCGGCCGGCTATGTCAGCACCCCTCACCGATATCGCCTGGTCTCGGGCAGTGCACCGGCCGGCTAAGTCAGCACCCCTCACCGATATCGCCTGGTCTCGGGCAGTGCACCGGCCGGCTAAGTCAGCACCCCTCACCGATATCGCCTGGTCTCGGGCAGTGCACCGGCCGGCTAAGTCAGCACCCCTCACCGATATCGCCTGGTCTCGGGCAGTGCACTGGCCGGCTAAGTCAGCACCCCTCACCGATATCGCCTGGTCTCGGGCAGTGCACTGGCCGGCTAAGTCAGCACCCCTCACCGATATCGCCTGGTCTCGGGCAGTGCACTGGCCGGCTAAGTCAGCACCCCTCACCGATATCGCCTGGTCTCGGGCAGTGCACTGGCCGGCTATGTCAGCACCCCTCACCGATATCGCCTGGTCTCGGGCAGTGCACTGGCCAGCTAAGTCAGCACCCCTCACCGATATCGCCTGGTCTCGGGCAGTGCACTGGCCGGCTAAGTCAGCACCCCTCACCGATATCGCCTGGTCTCGGGCAGTGCACTGGCCGGCTATGTCAGCACCCCTCAGATGGCAGTCGCCTATGTCACCTAATGAGTTCACTGGCCCTGGTTGGACTACAGGTAATATAGAGGATTTCACACGCTGGGGTGGAGAAATCTCTTATGGTATAATGCAACAAATAAATGAAAGGAGGAAAAGCAAATGTAATTGGAACAAACTAACAGAATGAAGCTTCAAAGTTATACCTGAAACAGGAACTATTACCAGGATACCATTTGCACTCTTACAAACAAGTCACCATGTTAAAATAATTATTCTGCTAGATTTATTAACATAAAACTACTTGCAGATTACCTGAATGCATCATGGATCATTCAGACACAAGTGTTCTTGTGACTCACCTGTTTAATGTCACAGGGAATCTTACACAGATTCTCAGGATCCTTTACCCACATGACAAGCTTATGAGATGTTGTAAGAGCAAAGGTGGAAATTAAGCAGCCTGCTGCTTAAGTGCTAATACTGGAAATAGCTTATTTGGAAAAAAGTATGTTGGCAAAACAACCACAATACTCTTGGTGAATGTTAGATATAATAAATTTGTCACTGTGTCAAAAATAAGGTTTTTCAATCTTATGATTATCTTACTATACAAAAAAGCAATTAGTGTATTATTAAATGTACAAAATTCAGTACATTTTAAAGCCATTGCATTCTGCATGGCACTGACACCTTATGGAGATGAGCAGTACTGCATTAGAAGGTTAGTTTTATGACATGGCAGGAGAGCAGTTTAGAATACCCACTGCGAACCATATGCAGCAAATATATTTTCCTCAGAAGTTAAGAAGTTCAGTATGGAACAACACTAACAGAAGAACTCCCCAAAACTCCCCAAAAATGTCACACCCTACTGTAGAAGACTTACCTTTAAGAAGAACCTAACCAGAACACGAAACATTAATTACACAAGTCAGATGCACATATTTTATATTTTATTAGGTTATAATTTGCAGAGCTTAAAATATTAAATGCTTTTAACTTAGATAATTAAAAACACATAAAACGAAAGCCAGAACTGAAGAACCCTGCAAATATTAAAAAAAGAAATAAATAAAATGCCTCCTCAAACACAGAGGCCGTCCAAAAAGAAAGCTCTCTTTACTGCTCGTGACAGAGTCATACACAGTGATTACTGGAATTACCATTCTCTCTCTTGGGTTTGCCGTCCCATCAGTGTGCAAACACACACACATACAGACAGACAGACAGACACACTCAAGCCTTTGTCAGAGGACAGGCAAGAATTGGGGTGGGTGGGTTCTGGGGATGGAAATGTCATATGCAAGGTGGTCAGTTAGGGCCAGCGCAGTTCCTTTTTAAATACCCCCTTGCTACCTCTTGCGTGATTGCATAGGCCCTAGGACAGATGCCCATATTATGACGTACTATAAGCACCCTGAACAGAATGTCTATGTCTTTTTTTGGCCGGGGGGGGGGTTGCATGTACAGCAGACAGTGCTAACTGTCTTTGTCCTCATGTTGTGCTGGTTATGTGAGCAAAAGCAGCAGCAGCATCATCATTCATTGGCCCAAAACCCTAACAAACCTCACCAGTGCCACAGGGGGAGCCCCAGTGCAGACTTTCTATTAATTCTGTTTTTGAGCTCAACCAAAAGCTCTACATTGCTTCCTCTGAGTCAAAGACTAATGTCCTTTATGTTTTCTCTCCATGCACACCAGAGTTTTGAAGCATACATACATACATACAAACATATAGTTAAGTGGCAACCAGATTACTTGACTTCAATATTACACGTGTGACTGTGTTAACATAAAAACAGTATTTTCTCGCGGCTCTCTCCGCGGTTGGCAGCAGTAACATATGTCCTCACGTGTCCTGAGTGGGAAGGCCTCTCAGAATGTGCCTGTCTCCCAAAATAAAATCCAAAACAAACTGAGGAAAGAAGAGTCAATCCAAGCAGAAGGCTGGCTGTGGTACGGGACAGGAACGGAGCCCGGGCTCACCGTGCCGGTACGGGACAGGAACGGGGCCCGGGCTCACCGTGCCGGTACGGGACAGGAACGGGGCCCGGGCTCACCGTGCCGGTACGGGACAGTAACAGAGCCTGGGCTCACCAGTAACGGGGCCCGGGCTCACCGTGCCGGTACGGGACAGTAACAGAGCCCGGGCTCACCGTGCCGGTACGGGACAGGAACGGGGCCCGGGCTCACCGTGCCGGTACGGGACAGGAACGGGGCCCGGGCTCACCAGTAACGGGGCCCGGGCTCACCGTGCCGGTACGGGACAGTAACAGAGCCCGGGCTCACCGTGCCGGTACGGGACAGGAACGGGGCCCGGGCTCACCGTGCCGGTACGGGACAGGAACGGGGCCCGGGCTCACCGTGCCGGTACGGGACAGGAACGGGGCCCGGGCTCACCGTGCCGGTACAGGACAGTAACAGAGCCCGGGCTCACCGTGCCGGTACGGGACAGTAACAGAGCCCGGGCTCACCGTGCCGGTACGGGACAGTAACAGAGCATGGCTCAAGCTGGAAAGGTCGCTCTCTGTGTTTCATATCCATAGTAACATCATACCATAGGACTCTGGACACTGGCAAGGCCACCACACAAGGATGAGAGCAGAGAGGAAACTGAAGAGAGGAGAACAGAAACACTCTGGGAATTACAACAGCAGGGAGTATGGAAGGTAAAAGAAAATTAAATAAAAGGAAACAAAAATAAAGAGAGGATGATTGTTATTTAAAGGGCTGGGCGGGGAGGCGGAATCCGCCAGGAAAGTAGCACACACCAACTGCTGCTGGTGTGACGGTCCCGCTGCCGACAGCCACATTCAGGGTCTGGAAGGTCTCTAAGTGCCGGCAGCTCAGCCAGCTCAGCCCTCCCTGTCCCAGATCCTCCCACTGCGCAGGCTGCACACGGGCCGGCTCATCTCTCTGTTACGTGGTTCTGTGCGGCGGGCAGGGGTGTGCAAAGGACCTCTGACAAGTCGTCCATGATGGAGGTCTCCTTGGGGTCCACCAGGTTGAACTCCCTTACAAATACGATGAAATGTGCATACAGCGTATTCAAGTGGCCCTGCAGCTCCAGTGCCACGCTCTCCTTAAAGTGCGCCCAGTAGATGTGAGCCAGCACATGGAACAGGTATCTGCAGATCTTCTTCACCACAGCTTCGAAAGCGCTGGGGAACTCCTTACCTACATCAGGGGGCAGAGAGCTCATGTCAACCTTCACTCTACTTCAATGTGCTATTTTACAATCTGCAGACAGTCACGTACCGTATTGTCCGTGGTACACATGACCATGGCACTCTGGCTGACCCAAAACAGCCAGCGGAAACAGAACTTCATCTGTCTTACCATATTTTGTGGGGAAGATGTCTTCGTCTGTCACCAGCTTCTGAACCAGACTCATGACGAAGTCTACATATTGTGGGGCTGTACATTTTGTCTTCTTTCCCTTCTCATCATACCAATGATATATCCTGAGACAGAGAAAGACAGAGAATGCATCTGAGAAGCTGCTCTGCCCTGAGCTGCCATCTTGCATAGCAGCTATCGGGCTCTGGCTGCGAGGACCCAGGGCCCCGGTTGGCTTTGGCGATTAGGGGGCCTAATCTCGCCTGCAAATGACGTGCCATTCCTCATGGGCACATTCCCAGACTGGCACTCGTGTTCCCAGATGCCCCCCCACCCCACGCCACGCCACCCCACGCTGTAGACATGCACACGAGGCTTCTGGATGAGACAGTAGATGCATGTTCCTACGGGCCCAACGTGGGGCCAGAGACTAAACACTCAGGCGACAGGAAGGAAGCCTGTTTATGTGTGAGGAACCCAAACGGCAATGAAGAGGCAAACCCAGTTAGTTCACCTAATACTTTATTTTAAACTGATCTTAAGGCCAAACCGCAGTTGAGCACATGCTGACAAAGAGTGCCTAATACCCTGCTATTTGCAGGCTACATATTTTTGGCTTTTCTTTTGCCTGCAGTAACTTTCTGAAAGCCAACAACATTGTGGCAGACCTGCTGCTTTCTAATACCTTTGAATTGTCATGTTTTTCTGGGATTAAAAGGGGCCACAATACTTAATAATTCATTACTGTATTAGCTACAAAAAGTGTTTTTAATGAGATTGTTGTGGGGGGGGGGTCTGTGAATCACTTGGTTGATTTTCGTTCCTCACCATTTTAAGTAGCATTGTGTGTTAACAGGCCTAATACACTGTAATAAATGGAGGCCTTACAAGACAAACTCAAGCTCTCCCTTCTACAGGCTGCTCAAAACCCAAGACCATAGATCACAAACAGTGAACAGAAACGTGCCAGACTCACGTGCTGCACGCCGTCATGGCCTGACAGGTCTCTCCAGTGCAGAACTCGGAGATTGTGCTGTACTGCAGATTTATGAGATTGAAGAAGGTTGTCGCTGTAAGGAAGCGCGAACAGAAGAGGGCAGTATTAGGTCAGTGACAGACACACACAGCCAGTTAATAAAGCGAAGCCTCCTCTACATGTGTCTTAAGCCCTGTCATGCTCTAATAAGGACCCCTGCTGGTAAAAGCCATGATGCTGAACAGAAAAGGAGCCGGCAACTTCAAGGATAATAATGGCGAAATGGTATGAAGGTATATCGGTATTCCACACAACCACGTTTGGCAGTGTGATAATAAACTAGCTGAATACAACCGGATTTGAATGATAGATGATGAATATGAAGAGCCTGGGCTTCCTGTAAGGCAGCGTTTCCCTTACAGCAAAAACAGGGACTGCGTGGGGATCCCAGAGGTTCGGGTTAAGAAACACTGGCTTAAGGTGTTTAATAATCAGGTGTTTTCTTTGAGAGCCAGTCGAGACGTACTGTTGCTGGCGAGCCATTCATTAAGGTCGATCTCTCGGGGCAGCACCACCAACTCCTTCAGGTCAAAGTCCACCACCCGTGCTTTGGTGTACTCCGACTCCAGGTAAGGCTTCTTCTCCTCTGTCGGTGCCTTTTTCCCATTGGGCTTCGCCTTGGACTTCCTGTGAGTAACAACCAAAAAACAAAAATGGAGGGGGGGGGTATGTAAGCGGCATCCTAAAATGACAGTGTGGTGTAGAGAGAAAGTGTGAATGTCACACAAAGGCTGATTCACTGATTGAGGAAATGAAAGGCCCAGCCTGCACAGAATGCCGTTAACTGCCGCTGGTGAAATTCGCATCCTGTCTACGGGACTGTTTGCTTTTGTTGTGTGGTACTGACCAGCGGGGCTGAAGAGAGACCACAGTCAGCCCAAGTGACCTAAGGGTGGCCCCTTGGTATCAGGAGCAAGGGGTACTGCCTGCCCCAGAGGGCCGTCCATTTTACTTCCAGTGCTATTTTTAGCAGTGATGTGTTATATTAACAACACCCCGCCCCAGAGACACCAGCCACATCCTGCAGTACACTGGGAGCACTGGGAACCTAGGGACGAGCAGTAAACTCCACAGAGCACAGCAGTGCAGCACCAGAGCCCCATATTCTATATCTTAGTCAAGAGAACAAAGACTTGAAACTAAACACAAACATTTTTCTCTGCCAACTGTCCTTTTATAACCCATATAACTTCGGCCAATAAAACCAAGCAAAGACAAGGGAATCTAGTCACTGTGCCCCCCGGTGTCCCCAAGGGTCTAAGAACCCAAGGCACCATATGCTGTGGGCCCTGTAACATCCCGTTAGGTCACGTGACTCCATAAAAGTGGCCTTGTGCATCTCAGTGAGTCAAAATAAATGAACAGCATTCGGCTCAGAGAGCACAGCCGGCATGACTTTCCACACAGGACCAAGGGCCTCTAGTTGACGTTCCCAGCAAACAGTAACAGCGAGGGGTCATGTGTGGCCCAGGGCACGTGCTGCGGCAGGACAAAGGAGGCTCTGTGTGTGCAGTAGCCACACAGTCGGCCTTCGGAGTCCACATACCCAGCCTGGGCCTGTACTGTGCGGTGCTATTGGTCTAGCCAAGGGCGGCTCAGTCTGGCCCAGACAGACCCAGGACTCACTACGCTCCAGAGCATGCAGTTATGTACACAGGGCTCAGCTTCCCAAAACACAAGCCACTGCATGCGCAGGGGCTCCTCCGCCACTAAACATGGACGCATTGTTAACTAGCTCATCCCATAGACAGCAGCCTGCTGGCAAGTGGCCACAGTTCTTATGTAGACTCATTCACTGAGGGTTGCCAATACATTACCATTAAAGTCATTATGACCAGCTGTGTGAGTGATCTGGCCATTGTGTAATATCAAAACCAAACTACGGCCAAAAGCCCATGCGTGTTGTAAGACCAGGGATTAAACTGCTCAATTAGCTTGCTTCTAGTTACATTGTGCTGCTCTGCTGCACTGCCGAACTGCACTGCTGCACAGCCCAGAGAGCCGCAGAGCACAGCAGAAATGCAGTGCTGCTCTCAGCCCGATTCTGACCTTTTCATCTCCACCCTACGTCTAAACAAAACTCCCATTTCTGGTCCTTTAGAGAGACTGCTTCAAATTTCTTGAACAACAAGGCAGAGAAACCCAGGAAGGTCCTTGCCTCTCCAGGTTTAAGCTCCTGTGTGTCATATACACCTCACTGGAGGAGCCTCTACAGCCATATGCTTCTGTAATAAACCAAAGGAGACCTCAACACTTCTGCCAACATATATACAACACACATACACATACACACACACACACACGAAGGAGAGGCGAAGACAGCAGGCTCTATTTATGAAGGTATGCTCCTTTGCCAGTCAGAGACCAAAGCGTGCTGCGACTGGGACCTGTAAACCTTCAGCTTGCTTTGGAAACTTCAGCGTGGACATTTCCCCTCACACCCCCTTTTATCCATAAAGGATCTGAAAGTCAGCCATCAAGGTGATAAGCTGGGCAATCATTTACAGAAAAAAAAACCTTCAAATAGTTGTCTTATCCAGCTTGTGGACCTGCAAAGCAAATTTCAGCTGTAGACCACAATGACTTTTTTGTGATGAGAGGGTCTCGATGACCACTTGAGGCTCAACCATTGACACTGTAAAATAGTTGAGTCCAAATTCGAGGGGAAGATGAAAGTAGGAAGAAATACTCTTAAGAAAATTGAGGAGATCAAGCTCCTTGAGGTGCAGAACTCACCACCAAAGCACTGGCAGCTCTTAAACATCACCATAAATATCACCCTTATGAGATCAGTTTTACCATTTAGGATTTTAGCATGGCTAAAACAGGTTAGGTTCCAGGCAAAAAAAAAAAAATTCCCAAAAAATTTCCAAAAGATCTATGTAACAATGAAATGGAATCCAGCACAAATATTGCACTTCAACAGTATGTGCCAGAACTTGCAGGACGCTTGCAGTCTACAATGTGTAGACTGATACTTCATGGGTCCTTTGTGAGAGTAGACAGAGAACATTGGTTTGAGCACTTTAATATTAGACGTATTTTTTGGTTGCTGTGGTGGATGCAGGCATCTTATGACTGAACAACAGAACAAATGCCCTCCCATCAATTTATCCATTTCCCATAACCACTTATCTAGTGCAGGGTAAGGGTGAGTTTGGAGTCTATCCCATTAAACACAGGGCGCAAACACGGGGGACACCTTGGATGGGATGTCAGGACAAACAGACAAAACAGCAGACACAACATGAAAACTTCAGATACCCTAATCCACCTAAGACTTGATAAAAGCATAATAAAGTGAGGACATGCAGAGGGGAATATACAAACCCCATTAACAAACCAGGGGTAGAAAAACAAATCCATAACTCAGAAGGAGAAGGGAGAGGTCTGTCATTTTTATTGAATTAATTTAGGTTGAGGCTCAGCACCTTATGAAGCACAAGAGGAAGTATATTGGACCGACCAAATAAATAAGAATAAGACCATGTTATTTTGGATATGCACTTACTCAAGATGGATGAACTGAAGGATGGATGGAGCAAAAAAACATATCAACATAAAATCAGTGAACATAACTAGGCAAGTATTCAAACAAGAGCTGCTTGCATCCCTCTGGGATTATTGCATGTTGTGTCCTGTCTTATTTCCTGCACCGATGGTGAAAGAATTCATCCTGTGTTCCCCACCTATTTGTGCAAGTTATATCACACAGATGTGGAGATGAAAGATATGTTACTGCAGGGTGGATAACGGGCTTTGGCCCAGTACATTCCTCTTGATACTGAAAACAATCAGCGCCATTATAAGTTTTTTGACCAGCACTGCAGAGGTGTGCCATTTCTGTGGACCAAGACATCTTGAGTTCAGGAGAAACTTTCACCTACCTAACTCTCATGCCCTCCAAGGACTGGCATAGACCATGATTGCTAATTACATATGGTGCTCTGGAGCCATTGTGACGTGAATGTGTCTGCTTCCTGGATCATATCAAGGGGCCTCAGGAACGATGCCCCGAGCCTTAAGCAGTCAGCACCTTACCGCACCTCTGCCACCCTTCCCAGCCCCCATCCAAAGTACTTCCAGACAGGCGAGGATGATTTTGGCCTTTGTCCACAGCCCCCTGTCCTGGGCGGGAGGCACACACTGCCTTTTATGGTAAATATTTCTCCATGAGAAACCACTAACCAGGGCAGTTGCCATAAGGTGGCAGAGTTGGGGGGAGGGGTTGCTTTTCTTTTTCTTAAAATAAACTAATGGTTTAGGAATTCCCCTCATACCACAGCAAGGAGGCGGCTATAAGGGGAAAAAACACACAAATTAGGGAACCAGGCGAACAAAGAACCATCGTTTAAGAACAGCAGCTTTAATTTTTAAAGCAGCCAGAGTTAAGATTCCATGAAGGGCAGCGGACATGCACACTTCGGCATGTGGCCCACGGCCAGCCCCGGGACGGGTATGGGAGGCAGCAGGGGTCGGGCAGAGCTGGCAGGAGGGGGGCTCCGGCACGTATGCAGAACACTCCAAGTACCTATGGGCCCTCAAACTGATTCAGGCGCTTAAAGATGAAGAGCTATATGTCAATGCCGACTGCTAGTCAAGCCAGACTGCAGGGCCCTGAGCTACCAACTAGAAACTGTTTGTTTTATAATTTTCTATTTTTTTTTTAAAAAAGGTGACTAGTCAAGATATGGATATCTGACCCCTGCAGAGCTCAAAGGTGGATAAACAGTGTGCTAGTAACCATGCGGCAGGGTTACCAAACTCCATCAGTCAGGTGTTGGTTTTCCACTGGTGTAAAAACTGGTACCGGTGCCCAATATCACAATGCGAGATGGGGTATTTTGTACTGAATTCAAAAAATGGCAGCAGTATATTATATGGCAGGGTGATGTGCAATATTAATAGCAACATCGCATGTTATGCACGTACAATTCTTACAACGCCAGTCAGCTATATTAAAATAAGACTTACTTTCAATTCTGTATGGACATTATCGCGAAGGGGGTTTAAGTTTCACTACAATATTTTTACTCTGTTACTCTGTCGTAGAAAAACAAAAAAAACTTTCTTTTTTTTTTTTTTAATCAGTTTAAAAGTTGACCTCCAATGTTTTTGCATGAGTGCTGCATGCATTCTCAGAGACAATCGTAATCATTTTCACCCTTGCCCTTTAAATCACTGACAGTGAAGAATTATATTACAACAAAATCACATAGCTATATTTATAACAAAATCACATCACTATATTTATAACAAAATCACATCACTAGGACAGCATGCTATATGCATGCTGTATTAGTATGTTCAACAAAATACTTCATTTCTTGTCATGCCATCTGGATCTTTTTGTTGTACATGTTCTCATGACCAAATCGCATTTTTATTTATTTATTTTTTTTACTTCATTTATAATTATTTTATGAGTTTGCAACTGTCTTCAAGGCGGTCTTTGTATTGTGTTTCAGCGGCAGGCTTACCAATCGACAAAAGGAAGCGCTTGAAGTCCCACCCCAAAGTGCTGAAGTACCAAAGAAGTACCCCTGCTGGTTTGGCACTTTCGGTACTGGAACTTTTGGCACTGGTACTCCACCGTAAGTCAGTGGAAAAGCGAAAGTACCATATCACAAGTACGGTACTTGGTGCATTGGAAAAGCACCCTAACAGTTCCTCTGAGAAGGGACCTATCCATCTCATTTCAAAGTTTATGGTTCAGAGTACAAGGCTGTCTCTTCTTAGGTAGCATAGACACAACACAAAAACTTTAAACTAACCATCACTCTGCAAATAGAGTCAGAAGAAAACAAAAGCTTACAGTGCCCCAACTGTTCTCACGTGGCCCCAAAATCCTGATTTACTTCCTTTAAAATCCAGATGTATAGTTAGACAAGGATATGCAATATGTCTTGATGACATCTGGCTGGCAAATCAAACTTGCATATGGGCTGAAACTTGGGAATAAGCAGCACAGACGTTAGGAGCAGGCAGGAAAAACTTTGCTCAGAGACACTGGATTTCGATCCGTAAAGCACCCTAAACTATTTTCCAGAGTCAACTCAAGACACTGCCAAATACGTTAACATGCCATAATCAGAACCCCGAATCCTGGGGTAAATCACCATAATCAAGCACACACTGTCACTGCATGCAGAACATAGCTAATACCATCCAACAATTAAATGGAGGCATTTTAACAACCTGTTCTGCAACCAAAGTCTAAAAATAGGCATCATAAAGTGAGGCCTCTGGCAAGAATGATACAAGAATGAAAGTGTGCTTTAAATCACTTTAATTATTGGACAGCAACTAGATTATGGAAAATGTCAGAGAGCCAAGTTTTTACTCATCACTTCTACAGAGAAGACTCCCTGAATCACAAATAGATTGTATACAAAGTCACAGTCCCCCTTTTATGAAGGGACCAGCTCACCTACTAACCAAATTCTGTGTTTTCATTGTACAGCTTACATTGCTTCATCAGCAGAAATATCTCATTTTACGAATGGATTTTGAAATCACAAATGGTTGGAAATTTTTTGCCTTTAATATCGATTTCTAATTCCCTCCCCCATCTGTATTGCAAGCACAATATTGCAAAATTGAAAGGGAAACTGATTGAGAAAGGTGGGGAGGGGGGGTTGGAAAGCACTTCATTGTAAGCATATGGACACAATTAAGCTCATCTGTGAAGGGGGCTATAAGGTTGCAGTCAGCTAGTGAAGATGACAGTGTCTGAGGCTCCTGGGCAGAAAAGGCCACTGTCAGTTTGAAGAAACCAACAGCACATTATTAAGTTCTTATGGAATTCTACAAAAGCAATGTATATCTTTTATCTCCCAGAGTACCCAGAGGAAACCCCACAACAACACAGGGAGAACATGCAAACTTCACACACGGAACTTTGGCGGATACTCGAACCCTGGTCCCAGAGGTGTGAGGCGACAGTGGTAACTACTGCACCACCATGCTGCCTGAATTCTGCCTTTTCAAGTAAAATTTAGTGCTAAATCACAGGAGTATCATCTTTGCAATGCAAGCATAGAAAAAGTTAAGAGACTCATGGCCAAAATAAGGCATACTCTATCAAAATCAAACCAGTTTAAATATACATTTAAAATGTGAACATGAAACAAAAATGAGGTGAACCAAGGAAAACTGGAAGGATGTCTGGATGGCACCATTTTGTAGAAGAGAATGCAGAGCGTGGAGCTGGTTTAAGCCCAAGCATCTTGCAGATCTGGAAGTGCTATTTAGATGGCCATGATAGGACTTGTGAATGGTCTTTTCCCCGAAAAACCACAGGCTGGCAAGACACCAGTCCTAGAAAAGCCACAGCAGCAATTATGGAGACTAAAAATGGAATGGATGACTTTCATGCTTTTTCCCCCCAATGTGAAGGAGGGCAGCTACGCTCACAGAAATGTAGTTTCTGAGCAAAGACATTGATACCATGTTCACAAACAAATGCTCAGCTATGAACTTCCTGAGTAAATGCATGGGTATCATGTTCAAAAAGAAGTTGCTTTCTTATGAAAAATTATGATTCACGTAATTTCTTTAAAAAAAAAAAGCCACTCCTTAGCCTCTGTACTGAAGGAAGAGGTATGTTTTAAGTATCAGTGATGTGTTTCATCTTGCACTCTGTCTAATTATCGCAAGCAACAAGCCAGGCTGTTCTGTTGCTTTCAGTTGAGGCATGTTAAAAAAGCACTAATGGCTAGACAGATTAGCCACAGGGCGACATGACAACTCCACCGAGATTGGGAACAAAAAATAAATAAATCTTGACCCAAAAATACATAGCACACTTTGAGCTTTGTGGAGAGTGGGATCACATCTTCGTTGAGAATCTTCTGTGGCACCGAGCCCAAATTCTTATTGACGAGGTCCGTGAAGGACAACAGCACCTTGTGAACAAGCAGCATGATGGAGAGGGAACCCCTGTTGTGATACCATCTACATAACAGTGGCCTGAGAGAGGAGCTAATACCAGGTCTCATCATCAGTCTCTCACTGCTGGCCACAACTGCCTTTTATGACGGCAACTGCTACTCCAAATTTCTCTATGGTAAGCATTTTGCATTTTAACAGCCACGGGAAGTCGAGATAATCCCTCCATTCCCAGTTGGTCGAAAAGGTATTTCCTGGTAGTCAGCTTGAGTTTATAAATTGTTTTCGTAAATGACATTAATTACCAATGCATGCTTATTACAGACACTGCTTGACTGCACAAGAGTACCTTTGCAATGTACAAACTATTGCTTACAAAAACAGCACTGCAGCGAAGCAGATTAATGAGTGATTTCAAAGAACTCATTATTAATACTTAAATGCTATACAATTCACGTTAAAATAATTAAACATTTTAAAGCTGCAAAGTAACTTTCTGAAGAATAATTTGCTGGAACAAAGTTTCTGATTCTGGATGTAAAACGTACAAGTGAACAAACGGGACTCAACGAGCCGTAATACCCGCCCTTTAAATGAACATGTCTTCCCATTACGCCTCATATAATTTTACGCAGTGTTCTACCAATCATCTAGTCATTATGCCTACAATCGCACAACAAAATAGTTTTTTTTTTTTTTTTTTGTAAAATCCCAGACTTGACGCACCTCGTACCCGATCCCTATTCACTACAAGGGAACTTCTCAACTTTGCGAATCTAGTAATTCGTGTTTGCGATCTGCGCAAAATAAAAAAGCAAAAGGTTCACCTGAGGACTTTCCCGACTGCTTATAGGACCATTTTACAGCTGAGTTCGCTTTCGGGGCTCCAAAATACAAGTAAAGCAAAAGTTCACCTGAGGACTTTGCCGACTGCTTGCAGGACCATTTTACAGCTGAGTCCGCTTTTGGGGCTTCTCTCCCCCGGCAGCGCGCAGTGGTCTCCGACCATGGTAAAGTCACCCGCTCCCAGACACCTCACCGCTGCTTCTGCTAAATATTCACATCTGTACAAACTACAGGAGCAGCTTGTCTTTTTTTCCTCCCCCTTTCGTCCTTTCAGAGGATCACCCTCCTCAACTTCCAGCCTATGAACTAACGGCAAAGGCGGAGCGTGTCCTTATTTCACGGCTACCGGGTGATGGTCTGATAACATAAACCCACAAAGCACATTATTTAGTCCCTACCATAGATATGGTTATGTTAAACAAATATAAACATATAAATCCGGACGATTAACGTAGATCCCACGTATGTACATAACTAGAAGGTTTCTGGGCATATTTTGTCAGATTTCAAAACATAATAGACATGTAAATCAAATATAGTTTGAAGCATACGTCCAGAAAGTTATTGTGCATTCGCAGCTAATTGGAAGTAGGGGGACCGGCAAGCCGTCAGTATTAAATGGTCATTATCCGGCACACACGTGTCATTTTGAGCACAGCGTATTCCATCCTAGGAACCCCATTACGCGTACAGACGCTCATGGTGAATTCTCGGCTATCAGATCCGAACTGTGCAGCCGGCCATTCTGCTCCGCTTTCAGCCAGGATAGAGGAAGCATGTAACCCATAAGGCAAACGCGAGTAATCGAGGGACAAGTTACAACCTGATTCCAAATATCTTCTACAATGAGGTTTGCGAAATGAACCGCAGACATATCAAAAATGGCATTACATAGGCCTATACATATTTTATACGCGTCAATAAATAGTTTACAGCTAGACGATAAAAGATATGTGCAGAAACGAAATATTTCCATTGTTTTTTTGTCTAATAAACACTAAAACAGACTGATGCAAAGGTAAAAAGAAAAGAGAGATGACATGCAGGATGATGGGAAGAATAGGGAGATTCAGTCTCTGAGTCAGAGCCTACAACTGAGCCAGAGGTACTCTGGGATCAGGAACTGAATAGCACAGAGGACGGTCCCACAGTCACACCTGGGCCATACATTCATGTTTCGTCCCTTCCTCATCCCATTGTCCATACAAACAGAAGAGAGAAGGGCTTTTGTGCGTGTGTATGTGTAGGGAAAAGTTACACATACATAGCATGTGACTGTCCTACCAACCAGATGTTTTTAAAGCAAATTTAACACCCAAAGCATCACTTCAAGAAGCTAAAATGTAAAATGTGAAGTTTTTCCTAAAGAATCTTAAAATGGCTTTTAATAGTTTCTTACCAGTTTAAATTTAGTAAGCTAAAGGGGAACTGAGATTTCCAAGGTCCGTTTTAAAATATAAATAGCATTATTAAGTATACAAACACACCAGAAAATATTCCCAAAAACTGTTTTGTTGCAAGCTTATGCAAATTAAAAATGTGAGCTCTGTAATTCATTAGATCTTTCAACAACTATTACAAGATCACAATTTGTACATTGTACTTTTTAAATACTGCATACAATCATACAAGCAAATGACAAACTGCAGTAAAATGTCAGACAACCAAAGCAAATCAACTGGTCATCGGTCCAACAGATTTTGAATCAGAACACAGGTAAGACAGAGGAGGTGGGACTCCAGAGAGAAGACGAGGAAGAGGAGATCACCTTCTTCTGGTCCACTGAGGTTAATGAGGAGGTAAACCTGCCAGCCCAGTTTGTTCTGAGACTTATTTTAAACTCAAGCACCATCATAAAAACAATGTAAACAGGCCAAATGTGTTGTGAGAAACTGTAAAGACCAATTATTTTGTGTTTGATTTGACCTCTTAAAATTTAGTGCCAGATAGCTTTCAGATTGCTTTAAGGTTTTCCAGTGTTATGACTCCTTGAGTTTGGTTTAGTATAATTTATCGTTTGAGATTCATTTAAACAATGCCCCAAAGCAAAAGCCTAATCAGATGAAAGCAGTACCCTATGCCCTCACTTAACCAGACAAGGAAGACAAAACAACTGTTCCATTAAAAATGTAAAAACAAGCAACAATCGACACAATCAGACCATGTAAAGTCTCAGCCTAGGTTAAAAGGGATCAGGGCTGCCACTAACGACTATTTTTCTATGGATTAATCGATCAACTATTTTACCTATTGGTCGATTAAGCTAAGCGAATAATTTTCCACAAGAGAATCAAATAGACCATTTAAGTTAATCTTATTTTGACAACAACAAACTATGTTATTGCAGGGCTTTACATACTAGATCTCTAAATATTCATAAGATGTGTATTGTGACACCCAAAAGTTAGCAATTTGTATAAATTCGGCGTACCCTTATGCTTATTGAATTCGGTAAGTGGAGCACACCACATGCGACTGTTTTGGTAAATCATGGAAGCGATAAGCACTGAAGTCAAGAAAGGGACAAATCAGGAACCACAACATCTTTTAAAAGAGGAGATATTGTAAATAAGCACAGTAAAAGATTATGATGGTGTGGCGCTGTTATTTGCTGAAGTCTGACATGTATGTCAAACACTTATTCAACGGAGATTCTAAAGTAGCAGGCAGACAACTTTATGGCTTTAATAATGAGTGTATTTGGCAGATACAAGGACTAATGGTATTTTAATAAACATGAATAGACAACACTTATGCTGGTTTTGCTTATTCAGGAGGTCCAGGACAGCGCCTGTGCGTTTTCTCTTCAGGCACTTGTGGATAGAGATAGTGCCTGGGTAGTGTTATGTCATCGATCTTTGCACAGTGTAAAACCACCTTTTGGTTTTGGTGGTTACTGCTTCCATTATTACATAGTGATATTAAATGAAACATCTGTTATAATGAATTGATGCATTTTAGAATCATAATGTATTCTCATCAAAATAATTTTATAAACAATGCGTCGATTTAAAATATTCAACATTAACATCATCGACTACGTTGATTAATCGCAGCAGCCCTAAGGGAAATCCTGCATATTAGCAGCCGGAAAACACAAAGGCATGTTCTGTAAGATATGCCACTGATAAATCTAACTGTCCTCTTCAAAAAGAGGACATTGCATCACAATAAAGATAAAGGCAAAAACAGAACATAGCAAAAATTTTTTAGCTTGATTTAACTATTGAGATTGTAGATTCAATTTTTATTTATATGTTTAATATTCAGTTCTTCATAAGGTATATATGTATTATTAAACTCCAGGCTGATTGTCCTTCTGTTAATTTTATAACACTATTAAATCATTAATTGCAATTTTTTGTATGATAATTAATCGTCAACTAAAATTTCATGATAGTGACAGCCCCACCTACATATAAATACACAAAGGCATGTATTCAGAGGCCTGCCATTTCTCCTGTCTGACTGCCGCAATCCACTTACTGCATCTTTCTCGGTCTGCTGGAAATCTCTCATGTTACACCAGGTTTGCTGCCTGTCTGACGTCTCTCACTGACGATATCTAACAAAAATCTGGATGGAAACTAAAAACAATTCTGATGCTTCTTTTGCATTATAAGGCATTGCTTTTGGAAAGACCCCAAGTTTGTTCGACCTGCACTAAAGGAGCAGATCAAACTATTTTTTGCATTATAGGGAGGGTTACTAAAATTGTTTTCAAATACCTATGTAAAAGAAAATTAGGAAGATAAAAACTGTTTTATGTGATTTACAAATACTATATAAAGTATATAGTGCATTTTTGAGAAATTATTCCAGCAGATAATTTAAAGGTTAGTGGGTCCTTTTAGGTTCCCCTGGACCCCATAGGCCAGTGACATCGGACCAGGCCCCCGCCATTGGCAGCCCTGGTTCAGCCCCACTCAATACACACAATAAATTCATTAAAAAATTAATATTACATGGTATTATGGGTATGACAGATGATGTGGCCAAGTGACAGCACTAGTATTTGTTTTAACAGCAGTTATCTTGAGATACAGGAATTGCAGGAAGCAATTTAAGCAAAATAATCTAAAGCAATGACAATGGCATGCTAGGCTACTCAGAGGCTTATAATGCTATCCTCACATCAGACCTGAAAGTCTTCTTTCACTTTCAATGTGAAATGCTGCCGCATATTAAATATTACCAATATGAAGTGCTGCACTCCTTATTCGGACCCTGAGCGGCCATCTTCCTTCTGCCATATTATCGAGTAATCAAGAAGAAAATATTTTATTTAATGCTTTTTTTAAAAATTGAGTAATTGAGTATAATCGAGTAACCATGGCAGCTGTAATGTGCTGCTCTATGCACAGCCAAACCAAAGATACTTAACATGTGAAGCTCTGGTTCAAATGATTTAGCCAGATTCTAAAAGGTTAAAGTAAGAGCACAATCTGTTTCATATCCCCAAGCAATCTCCATGTTATCCTGTGTAAGGGCAACACAATCTTCCTACCATTTATTGCTTAATCATCCAGTACACAATTATACGCTAAAAACATTATAGGTCAGGGAGGAATTCTGGATTGACGTCAGCAGTATTAAAATCGTTGGTCACAACAATCCGCTAAATCCAGTGGCCCTTCCTCACATTGAAGTGCACTTCACAGTGTGTCCCAGCAATATTGCCCATTAAAAAAACTCTTTAAAATGCTTTGGGTGGATGTGCACAAAGTTCTGCATTCCTCTCCAGGTCAGAGAACACGCCAAGGCATGCAACCCAGCACCCGGCCTCATCTGCCGCAAAGCAAAACATTAGATAGAAAAATAAATGGGTTTGCCAAAGCAGGCGAGTCTGTAAAGGTAAAGCTCTGGCAAAGTGAAAAACATTCTCTTAACAAATGCAAGTAGATTTATTGTTGCTGGTTTAGTGAGATTCATACGGTTGGGTGAAACCACAAAAGTGGCTTAGGGACACACATTTTTTTTTTATTGATTTCAAACAAACCACGAAATAAAAATAGAAACTAGAAGAAAAAAAAAATGACAATATAACTCAGAGTTATAAGAATGTTTATTTCATTTGTATGCTTCCATGGTAGTGGCATGTTTAAGCTTATAAACCAGGGATGTTGGTTCACGCCAACTGTGTCCCGAGTTGTCGCAGCAAGCTAGCAGCGCAGATGGCCGCAATACGAAAGAATGCCTGGTGAACTCAGCTAGTGGCGCAGCCTATTGCCACACGGATCTCAGCTAGCGGCACAGCCCATTGCCATAGGGATCTTAATGCAGCACAGCCCTTCACCAAAGGGATTTTATCTAGCAGCATGGCCCATTGCCACAGACATGTTAGCTATCAGTGCAGCTCATCGCCAAAGGGATCTTAGCTAGCAGCTTTATGGACCCAAATGTCAGATCATGAGAATTTATATCAGCGGTATACACTAATAACTTCATTAACATAGACAAAATACAGTATGACACACCTCAAAACAGGTCAGTGCTGCATTAGCCTTGACAAATAAGTGACAAGCTAGGCTGGTACATCAGAGAAGGCCTGCCTAGACTCCTCACATGGGGATAACAGGAGAAGCACAAACTCTTCAAACTCTTTCTTTCGACATTCTGGCATGGAATTATACCATGTGCAACACAAATAATGGTAACACATCTGGAGCACATTGTGTCTCCATTCCTCCTAAATTGTCACCCAGGCCCAAACCCGCCCTTGCCTAAGATGACTCGCAGGTCCACTGAAAACGAGGGAGACCTAATCAACACTAATAAACAGATTAGAGTAATAAAGTAATAGACAAGCCCAAACAAGTGCTAATTTCATTCCCAAGAGGGAAGCTTTCAAACTTGGCAAGGAGGCATTTGCTTTTGCAGAGTTGTTTTGCTTTTGCACAAAAGCAGATCACCCCTCCTATAAAACAACATTGACTGATTGTGCAACGCTGGAAGAATTGCATATGAATTGTGCTGCTAATGGTTATGATGTGCAGCTCCAAATAAAGGTAAATGATTAAAGCACAGAAAAGACAGTAGCCCTACTGTCAGAGGATGCGTCACTACATACTGAGCTCAACATTAGGGCTCGTCTCTGGCCCCTGAAACAGTACAGTTCTGATGACGTGTGCCGAGCTTTAAAATAACCCTCCTACAGTATTGCCTTTGATAAAGCTGAACCGCCCATTAACACAGTGTGAGTAATAACAGGTTCACATCACTAAACTGGGAACAGATTTCAGAACCAGCGACGTAAACACACTCCATATAGTTTATGCCATTCTCTGTGTTCTCATGGTTCATTGCGCTGCGAGAGAAACGTTTCCACGTTTGACGGTGTCCTGTCGTGTTCTAGGGATTATTTTCAGACCTAATGTCATAAACAGCTGCATTTAGACAGACCCACATGGCTACACTGGGGCAGCAGCATGATTAATTAATCACACAATTGTATTGAGTGTTTGAAGTCAGACAACAGGCTGCGGAAGGAGTTTCAAAGTGGCTCTGGTCTCGGCATCAACGCAAGCAGCAGGTCAGTCCTTTTCAGGTTTTGAATCAGGTTTCACAAAGGTGACACTTTATTATCCATAAGTCACGTTCTGGCCAAGGTTCAAAAAACAAGTTTGTGCATTAGCTTTGGGCTTTCAGTTCCCTGTCAGCGATTTATGACAAAGGCACAGTAAAAAGTCAACAATGTGAAATAAAAACTAAACACCAGGGGCCTTAATTAATTAATAGGCAACAAATGCACCAGGTCTATCTTAAAGGGTATATAGAAATGAGCTGAGGGATGAAAGCAGGGTTTGAGCCAGGACTGGCTACAGCTTGCTATGTTTTGCCAGGAAGAGGGCTGAGCAGTGGGGCAGGGCAGCTCTGGGAGAACAGTGACGGCTTTTCATGGGGGCACAGGTACCGGCGGGGTGGGGTGGGGTGGGGGGGGAGATGCACATCGCCTCTGACGGCAAGAATGAGGGCAGTGGGTGTGAATGTGCTGACCGCAGTCAGTTTCTGGCTCCCAACTCACAGCACTAAATAAGAAGGTGGAGTGTGTCACTGTAGCCCAGGCCTGCACACAAAGCCCCACTGTGCTCTCAGGCAGGCCTCAGCTTAGGCCTGCAGAATGACTGAGGTTAATATCAATGTTGCACGTCATGCACATGCAATTATCACATCACAGGGGCTGCAAGAGTCAGCTGGATTGAGACCATCTAGAAGTTACACTAAAACACTTAACTCTTACTGTGTCACAGGAAACAAAAATTAACTAGGTTGACAATTTTATAACTTTAACACTATTTAACAAAAATCAGTGAGGAGAAGAAAAGCAAACAAGAATTGGTCACAAAAAGGCGTTCATCTTCCACTGTAAGGAAATATTCTGTATTCCACAGAGACGATTTTGAGCAAAGGCAAGTGATTTGTCGGCACTGCTTTGTGTCTGTTGGCACAGCTCATGGTAAGATAAGTTCTACTTGGCTATAGTTTAATTTGGGTAAACATTCAACTCCTTTTATAAATGTAGCAATACTCATCTAAAAAATTTCAAATATTTCAAAGCGATTTTTCTCTGGTATCATTCAGCCCTAACAGAGCCCTATGCCCTTATCCACTATGCTAACAGCTGGACAGTTCCCACTTCTCGTGGTTTTTTTTACACTATGTGCTGATCATTTCTCATCGGGAATGACCGTGGTCTTCATTGTAGTAGTAGTAGTAGTAATAATAAGTAAGCCTAACCCCAAATTACACTTTAACATTGTTTGAGAGTAAGATTAAAAGGTTGCCTTCCCATGAATGAATTCTATAAGACATGTTTATTCTTGAGAGGGAGAGGGGTGTGTGTGTGTGTGTGTGTGTGTGTGTGTAAGAGACATACACAAAATGCATTATAGATAAAGCGATCAGGTTTTATTTCAACACTCCATGACTCAGGAGAAAACTTACCAGAAATAGCAGAGGATTAACTTCCGGGGAGAGGGGGCACACTTTCACCTCTCCACCTAGGGAGACATTGCGTCAACCTATTCAGAGTTTTCTGCAATAAACTGCCTAGTGAACTGACCTAGAAACAGCTAATGGTGCTTGTAGAAGATAACAATATGGAAAATAAGACTGTCAAATCTCACAAACACTGTTCTCTTCTATAATTATCTCATAGAACAGATCATTTCATTCAATTAATGAAAATTTGATTTATAGTATGGTGTAACGTTTTAATTCAAATTTAAAAACGCATATAGAACTCAGACTACTAAAATGTGAAGATATAAAAGAACATTATATTTGTTCTTAGATGGCTTTTGCATATGTCCATTTGGACTTCTGGTTAGCCTTACCTATTAACATCAAAACAGAAAAAGTAAAAGGGAAGATCACGGCTCCGAACAGAACACGGCTCCGAACAGAACACGGCTCCGAACAGTAACACGTTTTTCTTCAGACTGTACTTTAAAGGTTAATGAAATGTGGGTTACATAATCATTACAGTGAAACGGCTGCAGTCAGTATAAGATCCCAGACTCGGCCTCTGTGACGTAAGACTTTGCCATTTCAGACTCCTTTCTGAAACGGGAGATTTCAGGTCCCGCGTCGTGCGAGGAAAGAGGCCCACTTCCTATGCTGGCAGCTTTCATACATACAGACTGCTTTCCTGTTTTCATGTGGCCTCTCAAGGAGGCCTGATAAAGCAAGGGAAGGTGATATGTAGCCAGTCTTCAGTTATTACATTCCATAAAGCGATGATGGAAGCGGGAGCATACACTGTCACCAAGCAGGGGCGTGTGTCACCTGCTGGGCCCCTGGATAAATGGAAATTCCAATTCCCACATCTCAGAAAATGAACCCCAATTTACATTAAGGCACCTGGCTATTTCAGAATCCTCCTTGTGTCACTTTCACCCACATGGGAAGCAGATTTCTTTACGTGCTGTCATCTCTCTTGGAAACAGTGGAACCTCAATGACATCTCAGCAATGTGGAAGGAGTTTCCACCCCAGAAAAAAAAACACTGTAATTCTCAACACAGAACAATTGATTAAATGCTTCTTCATGCATTATTACACAATGTTCTATCTGGCAGCTACAAAGCAACTCACGAGTGTATGCACTCTGGGGAAAAACTGCAGCACAAAGAAACCTCAGCATTCTGGTAACTCCAAGGCTCTAAGTGATGCTAAAAATAGCTCTGACTCAGAGTACCTCAGTAATATAACACCGATTAGAGAATGGTACTAGTTTCATCATTTACATTTACCGAATCTACGGTGGAGAACTAAAACTACCCTAACCCCCAACAGCCAATGTCAAAAAGCACTACAGTACAGCCACACCTAACCATGCAAGATGACTAAGAAGGAAATTATGGCAAATTGGACCATGAAATCAATTCCTCAAAGTAAGACCCATTGACCACAATCATCGGTTATCCTGGTGGAATGGGAAAAAGTGGTCAGTGCGGATTCTGCTAGCTAGAAAGGCACAATTTATGTCAGCTTTCACGCAAGAGAAATTCTGCCCATGAAGAGAGCCAACCAAACAGATGTTCTCTACTCAAAGAGCCAGAGGAAGCCACTGACTTGTAAAAGGAGAAAAATATAATGGGTTAAAGGGTGAAATCAATACATTAAGCATGTGTGATGAATGAGGAGACCACAAGAGTAGCCACAGTGAGTGTGGATTGAAGAGTAGCTTCGCCAGTAAGCTGGGACGCCGGCAGAAGGAATGCCTGCACAGGACTGGCAACGGGCAGCCAAAAAAAGCCACTCCTCATTGTTCTCCATCTCCTGTCCTTACTCGCTGCTTCATTTTCAAGCTCTGTCCCAAGGGGCCTGCTATTCATCGACAGCTCAGGCAGGAATGAGCAGAAAAATACAAGCCCACTACCAGAGCGTCATGGAGATCATTCTCCCTGTCCGGGGTAACAGATGCATACGCTACGCTTTTAAAGCAGCCTCCGTGAGCAGAGTAAAGGTATTCGCTTAAAGTAAAAAAAAAAAAAAAAGAGAGAGAGGAGTAGAAGCAGTAAGGAAAAGGCAACAGCCAGACAACACATCATGCATCGCTAAGGGACGTCTGTCTGCCTGCAAAAACACTCCTTTCTTCCAGGCACTGAATTGTTGCTTGCCTCGGATAATTGAAATAAATGACAGGGAAAGGATGCCAGAACTGCACTGCAGTCTTGAAGGCAATTACTCAGCTATGCTAAAGAGTGCAGCTGCAGCGTGGACACACAGCCTGGCTAATCTTCGCATTCGCCTTCGCGCTAAGCTCTGCTTTCCTCGCATGACAGCATCTAGCTCACCATTAAAGCAAGAAGTTAAGACATATCACCCCAACTTCAAGGCCTAATTGATTTGCAGTTCAAACGGACATTCCATATGCTCAACTGCATGTTAGATCTCAATCAGAGGCAGGATAAATGTTATGAGGGAACAGGATCTAAATACATCTCAAATTATAAATGCTTGCATGGAACACCAGAAAAGAATATGTAAACACTATTTCTGTTTATAGAGCTATTTTGGGAAGGCATTTTCCCTGGGATACAAAGTGCAGAGGACCTGAACCGGAGAGCTTAAGCCCTTAAACCACATGGTAAGATGATCCAAGCACAACACAACCAAGGTATCTGTGCACCCATTCAAAGGAAACGTTGTGGGATGATATTACTAAGTGCCAAAAATAACCCGACGAGCAGGTACTTATAACCAGGTTTATAATACCTAAGGTTAGGTTCTCTAAGCCTACTTTCATAGCACACAACACCAACATAGGAAAATTAAAATGGTCACGTACACATGAAACCAGCATTCCTCTTCTAGAGCCAAGTCATTCAGAAAAGTCAGTTTAGATTTAATTCCATAAAACAGGTAATACTGAGACAACTATATAAAACATATATGGACCATTTATGATCCACTATGTACATATAAAACAGCTAATACCATTTTTTACCAATTAATAGCAAAACACTATAGTCCTCTTGTAGGAAAGTCTGCTGTTAACCTGAAGCTAGAGAACTGTGGCTGGAATTAACTGAAACGTGTTGAGATGAAGTGGGCAGCCAGGAGAGTGACAGCAGGTGGCTGACAGACATGATTTGATAAATGTCTAATTTGGCAAAAAAAAACGGGAAAAAAAACTAGGAAATATTAGAAAATCGGGCTGAGCAATATGTTAATATCATTAATAAAAAACAAGTAAGTCTTTATAGGCTTTAAGCTACACATAAAGCTAATTCATAAATTTTTTATACATCTTGCTTTAAGTTCAGCCTTCCAGTTGATATGTAGTTATGGAAAATGGGTAAAAAGAATAAACGAAACATCTTAAACACAGCTATGCAGAACGCAATGCATTCATATCAACTAAACGACAATGTCCAAAGAATTAAAGTGTGAACCAATTTAATCAGACAGCTCACAAGCCAATTAGAAATCTATTATCATGTAGCTAGCTTTCTCCTAATTAGGATGAATGCTACTTTATCGATTAGTTATTTTAGAAGCTAAAATGAATTTCCTACCATACACTCATGCGTGTTGGACAGAGTAAGTGAGCACAGTCCACTGAAACACAGCTTATTTGCTCTACCCTCACTACTGTGTATTATGTATATTCAGCATCACTACAAATTCACTAGTGAACATTACATCTATACCCTGAAAGTTGAACACAGCTGACCGAATGAATGAGTGGCTTAATTTAGCTGTGTTTGTCGTGTTGCTGCATCTCTCTTTTTGGGACATAACTTTCATTATCGTTTTTTGGAGGGAGGGGGGAATTCAAGTAAATGGAGTAAAGGCACAGTTACCATTTTCTTTTATACCACTATACCAGAAAACTCTCAACCTCTTTGTACATGTGCCTAACTTCCCAGGAGAAATGCATCACTTTCTGCTATCAATTACCATTTGTCAGGTAAAGGAAAATATGTAAGATGCTCGTGGCATCATTTAAGTGTTAAAAAGTAGCATTCAATACAGTAAAAATAAGGCAAGTGCAGTCATAAAATGAAACTGATGATTGACAGACACTTGGCCTGTCTTAAAGGGCATTCAGGTGCTTTTTAGGCGAGGAGAAGGCGTCGATGCGGCATGATTCAGAGCCAAGTCATTAAGCCCAGCCCAATCCCTTGAGAAAACATATTTTGTTCAGTACTTCAGAGCTTCAATACCCATTCAACACGGCCTAATGATAGACACACGGCTCTTCAGAGCAGGATCTGAGGCAGTGTTACCAATGCTCTCTTCATAATAAACTTCAGCACATAATATAATTCATTTAGGTTCAGTACCATGTGCTACCCAACGGCACTACAATGCACCTCACCGATGAGCCAATCTTAAGTGTGTATTCACCTAGATAAACCTTCACGCACAAACTATCAACAGCTAATGCCCTAACTTGTTGCTACACACAAGCTCTGGACAGGTGACTATATACATTTCAATTGGTGGCAGCATTTAAAAAAATAATCATTGAATCTAAATTTGGACTAAGAACATTCATATTGTGCCACTTTTCTGAGCTTCTGTGGTTTTAGGATTGAAGCCGTAACATATAATATGTGTGCATGTGTGCATGGACACTGTCTGGGTCACCTTGTCTTGGGCAGATTTACCGTCTCTGCTGGTTGCCTGGCCCAGGCGTGGAGGCCAAGACCACAGCACTGCTAAGCACAGCAGCTGCCCTGCTGAAGGGCACCAGTCAGATACGTTACCTTCCAGCCGCAGGCTTCAGTCGCTCTCCTTGACAGGCGGATTGAGAAAGCTGCCCGATTCCAGCATGGGGACTAGATCCCAAGCATGGAGTCAGACGCAGCCTGGAAGACCAAGAACTCCCCCAGCCGGCTGACCCCCTCAGCTCTAGTGCGGCCAGGCCTGGGGTCAGTGAGCGACCTCACTCTACGCCCTACGTTTCTGTCGACTGAAGCGTTTGTAAATGACCCAGAGAAAAACCGCAGGGCAGAGGAGAGACTGACACTAGATCGCTTCCAAGTTCAGTAGCAGCAAGGGCGTCACAAGGAGTGACACAGGAAGTGATACAGGGCCATCAGGTCCCCACAAACAAGGGGAAGCAGGAGGCAGTCGCACTGCTCTGACAGCTTAAATCCAGTTGTGAATACTGCAGCTCGACAGGCACCAAGGACAACATTTACACTGCACAGGGCTGCTTTAAACGACTGTGTGTGTGTGTGTGTGTGTTTCACAAGACAGCGAGACAAAGGGTGAGAGTGTTCGTGTGTGTTTGTGATTATGAAGACAAGCTCTCTTACTGCAGCGTTAAAAAGGCCAAAGCCATGTGTTTTTTAGAAGCACCTTCCCTCCCAACTGGCTAAACACAAACAGACACCATCTGCTGACATGCACTCGCTTCGCAGGGCTGTGACTACAAATCCCAACTAGCAGAATTCCAAAGTGATGCTCCCAGCGATGGACTTCCACAAACTCCAGAGACTAATTATACAGAGGAAGGTCTCAGTAAATCACTGCAAACAGGAAAGCCTGAAAAACCAGCCAGGGGAAAAAACAAACAAAAAAAAAAACATATGAAGACAAACTCTTTAAAGTATAATAATAGGATGATGCAGCTTGGTCCCCAGCCACTCAGCTCCAAAGCAATAGGTCGCCGTGTCCCTGAATACAAGCATTAATTACTGCGATGCCATCAATCTTCCAGCCTTGAAAAATCACACCATCACTCAATTGAACTGAACTGATCCAGGCAAGCTGTTTACTTAACACATTTCTCAAAACTGCAAGTAATATATTAGGGGGAAGAAAAACAATATTCCAGCCTGTACCTATAGAAGAAGCAGTCACAGCAGACCAGAACACCCATGCAAGCTGCAGAGATGGCGGGACACAGCCGGGACCACTCCGTCGTCCCGCACTGCCTATCGCGACTCCTTCGGCTGTGTTTAGAGGAGATGCGGCGCACGTCGGTGAACGGAACTCCGGCACGGCACCCTCCGGGGGAACCTTCCTCTCGGCGGTCAGCAGCAGCCGCAAGGTTGGAGTGAGAGATACAGAAGTGCCGTCACCAGAGCATACACCTGCACAGGGGCTGGCGGGGGGGGGGGGCTCACCACGTCACAGGGACTGCTGCCGCTCTCCCCTCCCCTCATGTTCCCAAACGCCCTCTCTCTCTCTCCCCCTCCCTTGCTCTCTCAAAGCAGAAAGATTAGCTTAGCAAATGTACTTGCATAAATATACTGCTGACTATAAAACTGGATGTACTGCATCATGGGGGGGGGGGGGCACTTTTGTTCTTTTATTTTTCATGTCTACATGAGGACCATGTGCTTTGTGAAATTGTCCCCTCTTGCCTCCTCCTGTGGTTCCTAAAATCATTAAGAGAATCAGTTTTGGAAGTGTCATTTATTCATAACTAACCTTCACAGCTGATGTGTTGGCAGCAAACATCATGTGACTGATATGAACATGAGACCGGTGGTGGGGGGAGGCACACGAGTCAGAGTACGGGAATGACCCCTGAATGAGAGAGAGCAGCAGCACAGGGTACAGTGTGTCTCAGCACTGCAGTAGCACAGCAGCAAAGCGTGTGACCTTAGAGGGAACAGCCTAGAGCCAGAGGGAAGCCTTGAAAGAAAGTTCCGGAAGCAGCGGTCATGATGAAGCAGGATCTCCCAGGTACACTGGGGAGCAGAGACAACTGCAGAGTGGCTTCACAGCACTGGCGGCCATGCTGTGATGTTCAGTCAGTCATAGCGGCAGTAGCATTATTCAATGAAACAGAGTAAAATAACATACATGCTATGAAGTTCCAGAAAATACCACTAATGTTTCTGCATGCTTGTTTGTCAGGTTACGAAGCTCAATGCGAGCATTTGCCCTGCGTGGCTGCATATTCCCACTTGGTAAGAGGTTACCTCTCAACAATGACTTTCATGATCTGTGCAATTAGTCTATCTGCCTGAGGCAGCAGGAAATGCAGGATTCTTGCTTTGTCTGGATTCCCACAATTAACTGGCTGGACGGGGATGACAAATTACAGATTACAACTGCAGGGTGCTATTATGGGGTTTTAAGATAACATGTAATCATGCTATTAGGCCCTATCACGCGATGCTTTAAAGCCATAATTAACCAGAAAACAGAATGTATGGTATATCATCACTAAATAAAGGCATAAAAGCATGATGCAGAAAATGCACTTAGGGTCAAATCCTTATAAATTAGGGCATGGTGAAAAATATTGTCAATTTTATCAATTTTGTCTTATGTACATGTCTAGATTTTACACCCATGTGTCAAACATAAAACATCTTGTGTGTAACATATGTACAGGGAAGCACATAACTGGTATGAATGTACGCATTAAAATTTAAAAGATAAATGTTTGGCAATCGATTGTTGTAACAGTGCAAATGCATACTTCATGTACATTTGCGCTGATATAACAAGGGCTGCACAATTCTGGAAAAAATGTGAATTGTGGTTCTTTTGCTTAGAATTGAGATTCTCTGTAACGTTTTTTTTTCTAGCTATTGAAAAGACCAAGTTTACCTGGGACATGACTGTTTTTTGAAGAAAGGAAGATTGGCATCGGGCTAAAATACTCAGGGCTACAGCCCCAAGTGATCGGACCTAGCGACGCCCATGGCGTGGACAAGTGAAGGGACCCGAGATTTAACTGCAATATGGTCGAAAGAACTAAAGATCAGGATAGTGTAAAAAGAAATATTTTGCATAATACAGTAGGACAGCACGGTATTGGAAAATTTCTAAGTATTGCATTATGATTTTATTGTAATAAATACTGGGGTATTTAGAAACAAAAAGGAGTTCAACATAAATATCTCAAAAACCCTTCTAGGAATGATTTAAATAGCAAGGACGAAAATGATTATGAATGTCTCGGAGAACGCATGCAGCGCTCATGCAAAAGCAGCGAAAGTAAACTTTAAACTGATTTTTAAACAATCTCGAAATGGAATAATCTAGCATATCATTAAAATTGCAAAACTTTATCATTTTAATGTCTATTTACAGAACTGAAAGAAAGAAAAAGCCTGACCTTAATCTAGTTGACTGTCAAAGTAAGAAATGGATGTGCATAATATACGATATTGGTATTAATATTGTACATTGTCCATCCCTTTAATATACTACAGCCAGTTTTCTAATTCAGTTCAAAATACCCGCCTCACGCTGTGATGTCATTCGCCGCCGGTACCAGTTTTTTTAAACCAAAACCTTGAAGTACCGTATTTTTGGTACCAAAAGTAAGGTGCATGGTGCGATGGAAAAGCACCCTTTAAAGAGAATGCAGAATTATGGGATGCTTGAGACTCTCTGGGGAAAAGTAGTTTTGATTTGATCCAGCTTAGAAGAACCGTTGTAATTTAAAAATGAGATCCCATAGAGATGCGAATCAAGATTGCGGTTCTTTGCGATTAATTGTGCAGCTCTAGATATGACAGAGTGGTGGTTCTGAGGCTAGGGATCAGTTAAACTGCAATTGCTTCATCCTGGGTATGATGTTAATCTACATTCAGCCCTATGAGGAGGTCCTCCAAATTTACAGGGAATAACTTGGTGGCAGGATTGGCACTCCAGCCACCGGAGGAAAAACCTCACACTGGTCCATTCGGACGAGTGTGGGGCTGAGGTATCACCCGACACATGGCTGCACTCAGGTTCTCATCCCTGAGGTGGTTTGCCGTGTGGTGGGTGCGGCAACGCGCTGTAATCAGTGCATCTCCTTACTTAGATATGACAAGAAATCACCGGGCATTTTAACCTTTATATGCTAATTCGTACCTTATTTGCGATATGAAGGTCAAAAAGCACGATAATTTCTTGTATCGCAGGTATCGCTTTTAAAGGTAAATGCTTACTTGCGTACCAGTTATGTTCATGTCTACCTATGTATTACTTGTTTTTGCACAATGACCAATGAGAAACGATATTACACTAGAGTGTATGGCCTATGTATCACAGAGCTGAATCTACAATAGGGGCACTTTGAAATGAATCATGGCGAAGGGATGGCGCGGCTCCGACTTTCCACCTCCCCACTCCCCCGTGTATCCTTGCGAGAGACAGAAAACATGTTGCTTACAGGTGAGACAAACACGTGCATTAGTACCAAGGGAGCCAAGGAAAAGCGGGGCTCCATCTGTTACACTTAACAGGTAAACAGCATTGGTTCCTGTTTTAAAATGGGCAAAGAGGACTTACTACTAACACACATACCATGAGTTTAAAGATCAGTTATAAAAGTCATGCAACGCGCGAATACACGGTCTGACTTGTACGAGGAAAATGCTTTGTACATCTAATCTATGCAGGTTTACTGACATGCATATTACATTAAGTCAGAAATTAGGTCATTTTCCATTTTCTTTGGACGTTGTTTTATCAGGCGACACAAACACACAACATGCACACAAGTTATGGGATCTGACATGGACTAAAGCCCCAGATTGTTCAATCCGTCTCACACTGTTAATAATACAGCTTGAAAAAGCATCTCATATTCGCCATACAGAGATCCTGCATTAACTGCTCCGATGAACACATCACATTTAAATGAATAACACTCGCAAAATATCAATGGTAGAGTACTATGCGACCGCACGGTATTTCCCATTAATCCGGGGCTCGGTATATTGCGCCGTTTAACACCCCAAATAGTTTATTAAAACGCTGTTTTTGTTCCTTAAAAACACCTAGCTTTCACAAATCTCACCTGTTCAGAGTATACGAGCCATTCTTCTTGAACCTCATGCCCGCAGACAGGAGCCGGACAGAGATCCGGAACGAAACGAGAGCGGCTCGCGTCGCGCCGCAGCGGGAATCCGGGACAGACGCCGCCGGACGCCTAGGAGTCGAACACGGTGGAGTGGCTTATCACAAAGCACCGGAAATGGACAGCGCTTACAACGCCTGTCGGGCTACTGACGATGCCTTCCTCTCGGCAGTCTTTTGAAATACAAGGAATAGTATTTTCCGTGCGTGTCTGAGCGCCTCTGCGTAGGAGGTGCGGGCTGGGCTCCGACTGGCGGCTCTTTCTGGGGGGTTTACCCGAACTGAAACTCGCCTGCTGTGTAAAACCTTTACCCTTTGGGACCCCACTACGCAACAGTCGCTATATTTTTTATTTATATAAAAAAAAATAGTACTATAGTAATAGTACTATTACCATTCGTATGACAAAACACTTTAAAACCAATATTTGCTAATAATCAACTAGCTGCTATATATAGCCAGCAGAGTATAGAAAACGTATGCAAAGCGTTAAAACTCGTCATTTGTTTTAACAAAACATTTAATCAGTGATAAATAGTATGCATTATGATGGAGCGCTACAATACTAATTAGGCTTTATAGGCATTCGCAAACACACTTCCAGACACTTCGCTCCTTTCCACACAAGACAGATTTCAGCCCCAAAACAAACATTTATCCCTTTGCAGTCTATGGAATCATAAAATACTGTACATCCATGAAATGTATGTAAACCAGGGGTGGGGAACCTGACACGTGGTCCCGGTGTTTGTGATGGCCTCTCAATCAGCCAATGATAAAGCAGTGATTCTCAACTCCAGTCCTGGGGATCCACTGTTATTGGCTGATTGAGAGGTCATCCACAAACCCACACCGGCCCTCCATGGAACAAGTTCCCTACCCTCCCTGTGAAACAGCCTGATAGGTATGACTCCTCATTTTGGGTTGATCAACTTTACTGATCACAGGTGTCATACTCAAGGCCAACGGAATGAATACACCGCATTCCCTCATTCTACACAGCCTACGTGAACACAAAACAAAAAATGACATTGATAAAGGTTATAATAGTCAGCAAGATGATCCCAGAACACAGACACATTGTTTTGAAAAATTTCACATTACAATTATAGTAAGTAAAGAAGAAAAAGCCCAGCCATTCTTTGTTTTTCCACCTAAAGGAGAGGAAGTTCTGAAGGAATCTAAATATTTGTAATATTCACAGTGACCATCAGACTCGCCATGCTGAAAATGTAACGGAATGCAAACGGCCTACTGGCAGGACTGACATTTTATAATGTACTTGGGAGATCAGTAAGGCAGCTTTAAAACCTAGCTACATAAACGCTAATGATTCACCACATCATCGAAGCCGTACCTGGATGGTGAGTTTGTGAAGACATGCCCGTCCAAAGCTGCAGATGCCCACTGTCCTGTCCAGCCAAGAAATGCGGCTGCAGACAGGATTCCAGATCTCATATATTTTACCGTATTTTCTTTATTCATCACTGCCTGGTTATTAATTGAATAAACTACACAGAATGGAGACTACCTTACTGAAAACTAAATCACAGGTGACGTTCTAAGTGCCACACTTTGATGACTGTGTATTATACTGGCAATTACATTTTGATTAGCACCATCAGACTTCCAGTAATATGGACTATTCTACTCACGCACTGATAGGACCACTTGAGACTGAACTGGGTCCAATGTGGCCCATTAACTGAAGTGCGTTTGACAGCCCTGGTTTAGCGGGATGATGTGTAGGCTTTTCCGGAAGATCGCTGTCCTTTCCATACCATATCATCATTTCTAATGTTACATTTAGACACTTGATGATCAAGAATCTAAATGTGCCAAATTTGCCATGTTTGTCCAGGTTCCAGCTGGGCAATCTGGCTGTTCCTGCAGACTTACCCAGACAGATATTGTACAGATTTAAGACACACAGCTCCTTGATTAAAAAGGACACAAAAAACCACAGGGCTTTTCCAAACACGCATATTTTTACTATAACAATTTAAGGGCCCCCATTCCTGGGGGTGCGACACACTAAGTTTTCTGCAGCTGTGAGCACAGCGATCTTACAAGGTGGCCTCGCTCTCCCAATCACGCGCAGGGCATAAGGGGGGACGAAAGCGGCATGTCCTGTGTCCCTAGCCGTGCTGAGTCATGTCCACAGAATGCCCCGACACGACACGGCCCACCCCACCCCCTGGGACTGCCTGTACCCAACCTTTCCTGATGCCTCTCGGGTCAGACTGAGGTGGACATGTTTTCCTCTGGCGGGCAACCCTGGGGATGCCGGCACCCTGAGGCGGCGAGATGATGTGAGGATTCGCGGGCACCGGCTGAAGGCCCCGCCCCCAGACCCCACACACAGCATGGGCACGTCCACACGCTCCGTGGAGCATTCCGTTAATGGGAGCTCCTGGTCGGCCGCCGCTGAACCTCCATCTCTCATTTCACTAACAGCGAGTCAGCACAATGACAAATCCCCTGAATGGCTTCTGCAGCCTTATGTAGTGCAGCGAGACAGAAGCCAGCTCAGGGCTCTGCACACCCAGGGGGGCAATCACACCCTTATTGGCTGTGCTGTGTCACACCCTCCTCCCCCTGTTTGTTTGTTAGGGCTGTGCCATTACTCCTGGATCGGAATAGTAACGGAATGGCAGAAAGGTTCCAAGCTCATCCCTTTCTTCAAAGGAGTGTACACACACACACACACACACACACACACACACACACAGAATATCGTTAAACTTTTGGTGCAGCTACCTGAAACCATAGTTATCTATGTGTTAAACTGTATGGAGTGCGTCATTTAACAGAAGTGAGGACTGGAAGTAGCCTTATGGACTAATGAGGTAGACCTGGCAATATCAGGGTTCAGCTACTGTGATGCAGCACATGAGCGTGTGAGCTCTGCATGCATGGAAGAACCACGGTCTGGGGTGTCTCTGCTGGTGACCTTCTTCACCAGCTTGGCCATCATAGGATACCTCAAAGGCATGCCATTCCATCAGGTTTACAACTGATAGAGCAGTCCTTCATTTTTCAGCAAGGTTAGGACCCAAAGCACACCTTAAACTTGTGCAAGAGCTAACAGGCGAAGAAGGAAAAGTGAAAGATAACTTCATGACCAGGCCTGCCCTGTCTCAAAACAACCACCCCATAGACCTTGTATGGAAAAACTGGACAGGAGTCAATGAAAATAAACCCAGAAGAAACCTGCATATCTGTGAAGAGTTTCTGTACCCACCCTGTATGAAGGCACCTATAAGTATGCACTTTACTGAAAAACCTTTATTAAATACTCACACAACTGTAAACCTTCCATGCCCAATTGTACTTGCGGTGAGTTTAAGTAGCCCAACCAGCAATATGCTGTTAGAAAGACTGAATGCATGAGAGTGCTGCGACCTGTGGGCTGTTTGTTAGCTGGTCTGAGGCACTGCGCACTGCTTTGCTGTGTTCTCATGTCCCTGCTGTCCCTGCAGCCCTGGGTTGGAACAAAGACCAGTGGCCTGTACTGCGAAGCGGGGTTACTGGCTTTTTGGGGTAACGGATTTAAGGTACCACATTTTAAATGGACTTCATATTCGTTCACTTACATTTTGCCCAGACTACCTTAAATCCTACAAGTTACCCTGATAAGCCAGTAACCCCGCTTCGTACTATAGGCCCCAGACCGACAGCAGATGCTCAGGGAGACTGGGCCTTATTCGCCCACCAGGGCACAGAATAAACTGCTTTAATAAGTGTGCAGTAACTCTCTGCAATATGTTTCCGCTTACTCATGATTATATTTTATTTTTAGAAATCAAATATGCATAGATATATTCAGTTGGGTTTTATTTCATTATTTGTGGTAACAGGGAATATGATTTAAAAAAAAGAATTAGATTAATATTAAAGTTGTAAGAGAGAAGAATTTACTTCTGATAAAAATGTATGTAAAATGAACTAATTAAATCTATTTGGATAAGGAAACTAAAAATCCCCTGACAGTTGCTTTTAAAGCGAGTTTCAGCACGACACTGATTATCCGTGCTACTGCGCCGCCTGGTGGTGGAATTCCGGGAAGTGCAACAGCCGGTTAAATTCAGCTCATCAGCTCCATCAACGATGCATTTAGCATGTCAGTGGTACCACCTTAGTGGAGCCAAGCCGGGTTCAGGATGGCTGAGGAACCTAAAAATTCTTAAATCGAAATTAAACAAACTTCTTCTGTCACTGGATAACAAGCAACAGTAATTATCTGTTACCAGGACTGTGTCGTCTTTTACTGCCCATAATTTAGTGACAATAAAATTACCCCTGTTCAAGATCTAATGTTATGAAATGTAGTGTAATCGACTGATATTTTTGGGTTTTTTTCTTAATTATTTGATAGTTATTTGGTGGTTTGGTGTATGCTGGCAACAAGTTCTTTTCCGCCTTTAACGCCTAAACAGCACATATCTCAGTGTCAGAGTGGCTTTCACAAGCTCAGTGCAGTTGTACTACAGAGTAAGGCACTCTTTTCTTTCCTCCCTACCCTGCTACCAAGCAGGAGTTTTGGTTAAATAAATGATGCCCATGAAACACAGCAACCCATGCAAACAAGGCCGGCATGAGTGCATTTTCTTACATGGTGATGAGGCCCAGGGAGAGCAAATTCAGCACCAGATTGGGACGGCTTGCCGAAGCGAAAGCATTTGCTCACCTGCACACCCGCGTGGGACAGGAAGTGGCTGAGGCCGCCAGCTCCCCCCAGTTAAGCGGAATCTGACAGAAAAAGGTAGAGAGACAAAACCGCAAATTGCGATCTGACTCAGCTCATGAATCTGATGCACACAGTCGAAAAGACACTTAAAAATTACTGACAGAAATGAAATTCTGTTTACTGTAGAGACCTACATGGTACACACAAGGAACAATACTACATACATTGGCCAGAATCACTTTTCAGAGTTTTCAAAGGATTTGCAGAATGCTAATTTGACATTTGTCACTATAACACATCCCTTAATGCTGAAAGTCAGCAAAGATGAAAAACACCCATCTGCCCCCTTGCCTGATGCATGGAACCCAAGTATACATGCATGGGATGGGAATCGATTTATTGATCAAAGTACGTCCAACTCCGCTACGATATGTGGCGATATGGCTTCTTTCAGGTTGACCCATTACGTCACAGACGTAAAAAAATAATAAAATTAATAACAACAGGTCTGAGGACAAATGAAGTGACACAAGCTTTGATTGAGTTCAACATGAATTTCACAAACCCGTCTAGGAGTGATTTAAACAGCAAGGATGAAAATTATTATGATCGTCTCGGAGAACACATGCAGCACTCATGCAAAAGCAGCGGAGGTAAAACTTTAAACTGATTTTTAAACCTATACTACATAATCCTGAAAAGGAATAGTAATTAAAATGGCAAAACTTGCTAGGTTTTTTTTCCTATGACAGAGTAAAAACGTTTTAGCGAGATTTAAACTCCCGACACTATAATACCCGTACTAAACTGAATGTAAGAAAAAGCCTGATCTTAATCTAGCTGACTAGCAATGTAAGAATTGGATGTGCATAACATGTGATGTTGGTATTAATATTGCACGCCCTCCATTCCTACTACAGCCATTTTTCGGCTTCAGTACAAAACACCCCACATCACATTGTGATGTCATTCAGCGTGGGTTCTATGTTTTATGGCAGTGATTGAGCGGTGAACTGGACGCTTTGCAGCGCTGTACATTTCGTACGTACTGTGCGTCCTCTCTTATGCTCCAAGCTTGTTCTGGGTATCAGCTTCTTCTGTTACTTCCAGATCAAAGCCCAGGGGGATTCTGTGGAGCATGGGCAGAGTGCCTGGGCCGGTTTGAGTCTAACTGAATGTATACATGCCGGAGTAAATCAACTACCAGTCTCTGGGTGGCTTAGTCCAATTTAGTATGATTTCAGTCAGACTACCATGTTTATATGTACTGTACTGTAAGTCCAGTTTTAGTCGGACTAACACAATAATTTGATTTTCTTAATGTGCATGTAAACATGCTGAGTGAGGCAGAGAAAAAACCCAGCAACACCATGCACTGTCATTTTCTAGTGTTACACCCTATCAAAAAAATATTTGTATGATTTATTTATTAAAATTACATGTCAGTCGGCAGTCCATCCAATTTGTTGTTTTTTGTCATTTTCAGAACCTGTTTAAGGACAATTCTAAGGGAAATAATGGTTTGAATTACATTGTGATAACTATTCATATCGTTTGATACAAAAAAAAAATCACAAAAATAAGATAGACGTTAGTTACAAATGATCTTCAAGACATTTATAGTATGTCTACATGGAACTTGCAAACAGGAAATGTGAGCTCTGTGGTGCTCTCTCTGGAGCAAAAAAAATGGCTATATAAATAAAGGAAGGAGATAAATAACATAAATATAGTACACAGACACAAAGCATGCGCTCAGTCATAGCTTTAGGACCAGCAGAAGCTGGTTGTTGTTGTAAGAGCAGAACAAGGTTTAGTTTGAATCCTAAATGTAAGCCGGCTGATGTGAGCCTGACCCTGCTGGCCCTGAACAACTTCTTCCTCTCACCAGTAACACAAGAAAGCAGCATAGGGGCAAAGCTGGGGGCAGGTCAGCAGGCAGCCGCTCGGCACCAAACGAAACACAAGGCGGCCAATCACATTTAAGGGCCACTGGGTGAGGCGGGGCTTCTGAAACGGGCAGGTGGGGTATGCATTTGGCAAAGGGAGTACCGGGGTGGGGGTTACAAAGTCAAACAGGATGGTGTGTAGGTTTGAACGGGGAGGGGGCGCACTTGAGAGCAGGGGCCTCACCCAAACTGGCATCTCTGGAATGAACAACTCGGCTCATCTCCTGATCCTAGAGACCAAAGGAAGCCTGAGAGAATGAGAGCTAATCCTATTTAGTGACGATTCAAAGCAGAGCCAGGGCAGGAGCAGCATCCAGGTAACTCGGTCCACTTAGCGCAGTAAGCACTGGCTCAGGTTACATCCTGTCTGCGGCGTATCTTACTTCCAGGCAGGCCTGCTATGCATAGCGGGCCTCTGCAGCTGGGGCCCAGGGCTGGGTGACAGACTATTAAAATAAATCCCTTACATAATGCGGAATAACCAAAAAAGCTACTCCTCCACCAGCCAGAAGCCGACCTTGCTACCAAGAGTTCACTCACTCTGCCTTGGGAAATTAATGAGAAGTCTGACACTGGCAGGGGACCTCATGTCATGGCTCATTGTGGAAAGCATGGTCTGCTGTCATGGTCTACTGTACGGCCAGTCTATTCAAATGGTGGCCCGCAGGCCACATGCAGCCCAGAAGCTACCTCCAAGCGGCCCAGAACGGGACCCCGCCAGAAACTAGTGGTGCACCGATCACATTTTATCCAGTGTCGATACAAGCATGATACCCAATATCTGATACCAGAACTCTTTTTTTAACTAGTAAATACAAATGAAAAATTGTATCCCTAAAAAATATTTAATTTGGCTACTAGAAACATACGTAACGTACTGTCCCACCTCATTTTAACATTGTTTTAAGCATTTTTGAGGCATTTGCAGTTCAATTTGAATATCTTCCGAGTGCTGAATGCTTAAAATGGATTGTTTTCTCTCACTGGCAACAGCGTCACATACACTTCATTACGCTCCTCCTACCGCGAAGTGTACGGGCGTGAAGTCACAGCAGGCGGAATTCACTGCGCTCAGACCTGGTGAGTGGCAAAGAAACTGAATTGCAGCGTTAGCGTTCAGTTTGAATGTCTCAAAAAAAAAACACATGAAAAACGGGAAAGAACGGACGTGCGATTGATTGTACAAATCGATTTAGAGAACTATCTTTTTATAGTCTACCAAAAACTAAATAATTAAGTGTCCGACATGGATCGGTCATATATGGCCGATAACAGATTCGTATAATAAGTATGGATCGGTTGATTAGAAATGCAGAGGAAGAAAAAAAAAAACACATTTCACAAGCCTTCATGAATTCTCACATTCACAAGTGGCGATTTAAAACGAACACCAGTTCAAATGCTTAAAATGTTTCCCCCAGTGTGCAGTCGACGTTGCGTGTTAGTTATGGTTATCATTTGTCATAGGTGTGTGCATTGACCGCATTGATAGTTCTTTTTATTCTGTTAAATGCACTTTGAGATGTGCCTGGGTCATATATGACCAAAATATTTATTTTATTTCAAAAGGGAAACTAATTTTATTGCTATTTGCTAATACTGTGCACTTTTTTGATTTTATGCACTTTGAGATGTGCCAGTGTCAGATGCCAGCAAAATGTTTATGTTTTTTTATTTCAAAAGTGGAAAAAAATATTGCTACTACTTCAGATTCTGTTCAGTTATAGCTTTGTTGTTGTTTTATGTGCACTTTTTGATACCTGTGTCAGATGTGACCAGATTTAAAGAGGAAACAATGAATAAAAATTGTTTTTCAATACATTCATTTGTGCTGGTTTAAAATGTCATTACCTGCTACTTACCGGGCCGCTGAAAATGTCTGGCCCAGCTAAATTTCTTGGTTTGAAAATCTGGCCCAACTGAATTTGTAATTGAATAGCCCTGCTGTAGAGTAACCTCTGAGTCTCAGGCCTGGCTTCTTAACCATTATGCCAGTTTTTGTCCCAAGGTTACTCAAAACCCATGAAGCTTAATTAGAAACAAAGGTGCATTAACTAGGAAGCACCTTAAATACTGATCCAAAGGGGGATATAGAAATATAGAAAAAGAGCTTGTGATTTCAGCTGCTAAAACTGAGTAATATTCAGGCAAGTACCACCGAATCATACCTTCAGAGAACTAAACAAGTGAGGAATAGTTTGATTACACAGGAGGCATAAAAAATGTTATCCCTTACTGGTCTACCCCATGCAAGGTAACCCCACAAGCTCATCACTAGCCATAATCGACCAATGAAAATATAGCAGGGAGATATGGGAAAATGCCAAATGCTACAATGTCTTTGGTCTCTCACCAAACATGGCACTAGTCTTAGCTTGTTTACATGAAGCCACACATTCCACATATGAAGCCTGAGGACTGAGCAACATGATAACAATCGCAGTTTAGTCTATGGTGCTGTTTCATCAGATCAGTTCTAGATTAAATCGAGGTTGTATTTTTCCATGGGTGTACTCACTTTATTCTTTTCAATGCAATCATGCTGAAGTGATATTGTTCTCATGAGGGATGGAATCCATTTACAAAGATAAAAAATTATCTTACAAAGACCCAAAAATTAACAAATCTGAGGAGGAACCAACTGGAGTTGAAGCTGTTACCATATCCTATTTTAAGGCGTAGAAGACTACTGAGGTCCCAGAAGCTTCACTGGTCAGTCAGACAGAGTCGACATCAGAATTGCTAGTATTATCAGTGTTAAGACACCAGTGTGCCCCAACCCAGTCCTTGGTAGGAAGCTGGGAAGGAGCAAAAATGCAGACTGTCTGGGTGTCCCCAAAGACCGGATTAAGAAACACTGTTCTAGAAAACAGAAGGAAGACCCTCTGTGGGCATTTGATCTCATAGGTAGTTTTAAGTGTCAGTATCACTGACACTTTCCAGCCTGGGATTTCAAGAAAATTGTATAAATACATGGTCAGTGAGATAATTCTTGTCCAAAATATTAGACCAATTAATACACAGCTACTGACTTTCAAAACTGTTTTTTCATTTTCCATTTTCAAACACACGTATAACCTCAACGAAGCAGGAGGTAAACTACTGTGCTGTGAAATATTTGAGAGAAAAGAAGGCTTAGAGATGCAATCAGGAAATAAATGAATAATTCAGGTCAAAGTGCAAACAATTCCTTATCATGTAGTTATAAAACATGTAAACATAGCATACACATATACATATACACATGCATATATACACATATACATATATACACACACACACACACACACACACACACACACACACATATATACGTACGTACGTACGTACGTACGTATGTATGTATGTATGTATACATGTATGCACACACATACACCTGTGCGTGCGCACACGCGCGCACACACACACACTCCAAAACTCCAAGACTGTTACGGCCTTCTGAAACACAAGGTGAATCTTGAGTGATTTAGTGCTGCTAAGAGGGATTTCGGTTTGGCTCAGCTTATCAGAGATCAAACACCTTTTCCTGGAAGAGGCTATTCAAACACTGCGCCATTTGCCGCGAGCAGAACACTGCACCATCATAAACATTAAAAAGATAATTAGAATAGGCTCCCCAGCTGCTTTTGAAAGCCGCTCGTCACTATCATGTACATTCCTGCCACATTTGTCACATAAATTGAAATGTAATTTCTCCTTCATAAGCACTAAAATTAGTGCAGTTAAAAAATACACCACTGTAGTTTAACGTGTAATATGTTGATCAAGAAGTCTCCAGTCTGAGACTGCAATAAGTGTTACATATTTACAGTCATGCACTAATTACTACTAAAAAAATAGTGCAAAATGACGACAATAAGACCCAGGACTCAACATCAAAACTTTCTGCAAAAGACCCAAGACAAAACTTGACAAAACCTTCAATTCAATTCAATGTATTTTTATATAGCGCCTTTCACAACAGAGTTGTCCCAAAGCGCTTTACAGGATTGTGTTGTGATACATAAAACAGAAGTAGAGGGAGATACGGAATGCAGAAAAAAGGAAAGAAAGAAATTGAATAAAGAAAGCCAGAAGACAACGGAGGAGAGGAACCAAAAACTCCCAAGTAGGGAGAAAAAAAAGCTCTGGGGGTCCAAGGTCACCTGGCTGCCCCCCCCCCCCCCCCCGGGCATACTAACATTACCGAAACAGAAAAGAGTGGACATGCTTGCTAAAAGGGATGTAAACACTGGGATTGAGAATGAAGGAAAAGTCATTTAAAAATGTGTCAACTCCATCTTTTAGTATAAAAATAGGCTCATTATACAGAAAGATTCAAAGGCTGTTCTAAGGATAGAAAAGAAGTCCAAAGCTGTAGCTACATGGACTTTGCGCTGAATGTATATTACACCCTGTACATGACCAAACCCTGAGATATGACAATGTGAACCGAAAGCAAATCACATACCGAAAGCTGCTTGGTTAATGCAGGGGATAGCCTGCATGTCCACATCTGTAAAGCTACTCCCTTAACAGCTCTGAGGGTTCCCTGACTCCTTTTAGGGTGGCTTTGGCCAAACCAGCTGGCCAACTGCACAAGTCCTCCAAGTGCCACTCAGGCACCAAAAAGAATCAAGGACTCATTCAAGTTACAAGAATCACTCAGATGGGTATCAGCAATAAATATATGCCAATGGTCACAAATGAGACTGCATTTACAGTATCAGCTAGAAATATGAATTCATACTGGGAAGGACTCATCCATAACAGAATGTTCTAGACAGAGAGCTGACAGACAGCCCACTGTTGTCCGTCGCACAGCATGCAATGCCAATACCTTACACAACAGTTGCACAATTGTCACCCGCCTGAGATCAGCCTGCCGGCCTTGGGGTTTTGGGACAGGCCAAAAGTACAAACGTTTGGTCCGGTTATGTGGCCTCGCTGTTTGGCTGCCGTGGACGACAGTTTTCTTTCAGCATTAGCAAACAAGTTGTCGCGATAAGCTGCAAGGGTTCTTGTGCTTTAGGTACAAGACAAAATGGCTGAACAACCTACACTAGGAACAGGCTTTGCTCCAGCTACATCTTTACTACGACCTGCTTCAGTTTCAGTATGATCATGTTAGGGACAAAATTTTATGAGCCGTGAGCAGGATATGAACATTGCTCTTAGCACCATTCATAAATTTCTCAAAAATTATATTACTCAGATATCAGATCCTAAGCTGGAACATAATACTTTCTCATAGAGCATTTAGTCTATGATAGACAAGGTCCCATTCCGTTTACAGTGTGTTACAAAGGCTTGGGGGCTTCCTGTTTTCAACAGCCCTGCTGAAGCACGGCACTCCTATAGACCAGTTCCTCCTCCAACTCTGCGTATCCAGACCAGCAGCTAAAAGGCCAGCATATCTCCAGTGCGGGTTCCATCTGTAAAGGTCACTGTTGTTGGGAAGTGTGGGGGTGTGGCTGGAATGGACAACAGGCTGGACAGGAGGCCAGGCGTGGGCATGGGACCCACCCTGACGCAGCATCGCGGCGCCACCATCCAGCCCCTGCGACCCAGTGCCTGAGCTACCAGGGAAGCACTGGGTTATACTGACCATTCAGGCTAGGATAAATATCCAGGAAGTCTTTCTAGACAAAGTGCCACAAGATCAACCTAGGACAGTGATATGGCAGCCTGTTGCTTCATTCAGAATGCATCATGACGCTACTGCATACGATAAGTGTGTGTGTGTGTGTGTGTGTGTGTGTGTGTGTGGGGGGGGGGGGGGTTAGATCAGCCACCAAGCTAGCAGAAGTAATATCATTATTATTATAGTTTCAACAAACAATGCAAGTCTCACGGGTTCTATTTTGACCAAGATTTTTTGGTCAGTCGAATGCAAAAGTTACATTTATCTTTTAGAGCAAATTCATGTACAACCCCCCCACTGAAGATACACAGAGAATGAAGAAACAGCCTAATTCCATCAGGAGGCCTAAACAGTTGGTGGCACCTCCCCCCTTGTCACTGTAGAGAGATGCATGGTGGTTGGGTGACAAACAGAAGGACAGGCTTCGGCTGTGCTCCGTACGGAGAGCCTGGTGGGGAGACTCCTGGTTTCAGACATGGGGTCTATCACCACACAGACCAAGCATGCCTGAGCAGTACCTGAGGAATCACATGCAGGACACATCTCGAAAGGTATCAATCTGAACAGCTGTCGCCTCATTTAAAAGCTGAGGATTTATGAACCTTAAGGCTTAAGGGATGAAAAGAACAATTAAGGCATGCTAGAGCCTGCACAGACAATGTTTTTTGTAAGTTGTCAATAAAAAGACTTTAACACAGATTTAACAAACCTGTTCGAGATTTCATCTACACTGGCTGGACGGGTGACTGTCCCACATGAACGCCAACAGGGGAACCCAGAAGTCTGAAATTCATACCATAGGAACATATATTTCTGAACCTCAGTTTTTAAAAACATAGATTCCAAATGGAAATATACTCATTCTGGCGTAGATAACAATGCCAAATATTTGCCACCATGGCTCTACAATTGAACACACCATGCAGATTACCTCAGCTTTGATGTCTTAAGCTGTCAGTGGACTAATATGTACTAAACACATTTCCAAAACCAAATCAAAGAAAATAACATAAATAAAATTGGGGAAACATCTTTTAACTTGGGTAAGTAAAAACTTGAAATGACAGAATACTCCACTTACTAGGTCAGCCTCATTAGGAAGTAACATCAACATCCTTTTTTCCTGCTATAACTGCTTGTACCATTGTTAGGCTATGCTTTTTATTCTTGGGAAGAAAATGTGCTGTAACACTATTATTTTGGATAAGAGCACTCCTTAAACGGAAAGGAGCGGTGTTAAAGAAAGTCGCATGGAGTTGCTGCACTTTCCTAAAAAAAGAAGCTGTCATCAGCACCTCCACCATCATCAGCATACGCCTGAGATCACAGGCTTGTATACTATCTATTACCGTTAGTTAAGTATTAACTACAAGTTTATTAACAAGGGAAATGAGAAAACATCCACAAATGGCTGGGAGCTCGGTTTTATGTGCCCTGCAGATCACGTCTGACTTCATCGTTTGTACATTATTTAAAACACTGTCGAGATAAAATGACTACTTCAACGGCCAATAAATCTGGATAACTCAATATAGCGATAGCACTGGCGTAACGATCCTCACGTTGTCCACAACATTGCATTAGATGTAAAGCGACAGGACTGTGCATGAAAATCATTTAAACATGTTTCGGAAGAAGAATTCACAAGAACTACAACGTGTGCATTCGATCTCGGACAGCATGTGAAAGTTCAGGCTGCAAAACTATGAAACGCTGCAGATTTTTGTTTATAACACAAGGCTTTCATAATCATTCAAAGTAACTTGTTGAGCAAACCCATAGAAGTACTTGTGCCACAAGCCACGGGGACACTCAAGCCCTAAAAGTGTGACCAGCTCGGATAAGAAGAACAAGTGAAACTCAAACACCGAGCATGATGTAGCTTGCAAAACTAACGAAATGCATTAAAGAGCATTGCATTGTGTTTCTGTGTTTTTTCCTTCTTCATCGACTGATGAAGAAAGTTCCAGAAACGTGGCTGTTTAAGGTGAACTGCTACTTTTTGGTCCGTGACTCACCCCATTAACCAGTCCATGATGGCTGGGAGGGTAGGATAGATCCACTGCCTTCTGGAGGCGTCCCCCGGCTTATCTGGGTCCCTCCAACCTTTTATTGGACAACTTCTCCGTAGGGGGATGCTTATACTTTTACCCGCAGGTTATTTAGAATTTCTCAATTTTGGGAGCAGGAGTTGCCAGTAAGGAGAAAGTGGAGCATAACGGCAAGCCTGGCGCTACTCCTCTAGAAGGCACTCGAAAGAGGACCGCATTGACTTTCAGCTTAAGACAGGCAATCGCCGACAACTATGGCGGTGTAAGCCGGTCCTTTTGGTCCCGACAGCAGTTGCTGTGCTCCGCTGTAACGTAGCTCCTCTTCCTCTTACAGGACCAAAGAGAAGGAGTCCCGGGGGGTGTTGCTGTACCGTCCTGGGTCATGAACGGCTGCATGGGTTACTCAACCGCTTCTGCGACCAGGCGCTGCCTCATACAGGAAACCCGGAAGTAAACATTAACCCGACCTCCCCCTTTCTTCCCGGGATGTTTATGCGTTAACGCACAGCAGCCGAGGTGACCGCTGGGAAATGTAGTCCAATTAGCCATCACGTATCGCATATTCAGAATCAGCACTGGGTTGCACCAACTTAGCGTAAGTTCGATCGTGTAAAGTGTACCTTAAGTCTTACGTTGAAACTAAATAATTTGAAACTAGTGTCATTCTTTGTCTGTTGCACCACTCTTACTTAAGGTAATCGTAGTTAGTAGCTGCTAAATGAAAATATTGTCGCGCAGAATGACGTTTTCGCCGTGAACAACCAATCAATATCACTGTCTGATATTACCGGAACCAACTGGACGTTCCACATGTTTGTTGAGTCTGGGATATATCTACCGATGTGTTTTCTCTGTATTTATGAGAATTATTTAAAATACAGCTGCAATGAACCCGTAATGTGCCGTGTAAACGTGTTGGCGAGGTAGCTTGCTTGGTTTGGTTTAGGGGGGGCAACGGATCACAAAACTCGCGGTTCGGCTCACATCACGGTATTTGAGTCACGGATCGGATCATTTTTCGGATTAACAAAAAATAAAGAGACAAATACAACTTTGTTTTTCATTTATTACTGAAATAAATTAAGAACTGAAAGAAAACTCAAAGCGAGGAACTTTTAACGTGCTCGTTTATATGAATACACAGACTGCTTCGTCTGTATCTTTTCACTGCAACTCTGCATCGGACCGAAGTCCATAGATGACATACATCATTGTCGTTTTCTGTCTCGAATCTAATTCGAATGTAGGAACAGTTTACGCTTAGCTGCATAATCACGAGGCTGAAGTTGGCTCCTTATTCGGATTTTCCGGTCCACCTTAAAATGTTGCGCAGCCCAATGCAATGACGCGATTGCGCTTGTAGGGCTCATTTAGCGAGGCTTACCTTCAGGACTGTATTTGGCTTTCGATTCGTATTAACTGAACACGATTCTACTGACTTGTTACTATTTTGAGGAAAGTACATATCTGGGCAGTTTCAGTAATAGTATGTGTGTATTTTATCAGAAAATGAGACAAACGCAAACGTCTTTCCACTCCCAATCAGGCCCGGAAATATGCCCAATCAGGCAAATATGAACTTCTCAGTACACGTCAGGTATCCCACTATATAGAAAAAGTGACATTGTCCTGGCCCAGACTGATTTAATGCTTTAAAAATCAGATGGAAGCAAGGCATGTCATACTATAGTGCACAAAGGTGTGGATGAGAAGCCAGTTTTCCAGATTTTAGTTGAGTATTCATTTGTGAAGTAACTAAACATTGAAGCAGATTACTTACTCAGACAGGTTAAATTACAACTTAAAATATATTAAAAATGCAAGTATTTGAAACACTGCTTAATTCCAGTAATGTGTACTGTATAGTTCTAATTCATTACATTCACTCCCTATACACAGAAAAAAAAAATTGGGTCATTCTTTCAACTTATACAATTCAATTATAAGAAATGTTTCTATCAATCTAAATCATATAAATACAAATAATATTAATAATTTAATATGCATATTAAGATTCACAAAGTTTAAATTGTTCAATCACTGATTCAAATAAATCTTAATAAACCTAGACACTTAAACAAGCTGTCTTTATAAATCATAAATTAATTAAATGTATAAGCTTTAATTATAAAGACAGCTTGTTTAAGTACTGTCTTGAGACCTGAAGAAGTTACATGCACATGCAAGTGCTTTCTGCTGCCAGTGAACTTTACATACTGTAATGTACAGTAGAGCCTTTCAATGTCAAAACTAATGCCTTTGACATGAATAAGTATCAGTTTGCTAAAGAGAAATAGCCAGTGACAATGAGAAAGTGAGAAATGAGTATCATTCAGAATTGTGGCAATCAGGAGCATACTCTTGATAATGTTAAGTATCTTTCATGAAATATGCCAAAAGCAATCGAGAAAAAAATGTAATGCTGTATGGTACCATTTCTCAGTTGTTTTGGAGCATTTCTGAAATTAACATTTTCAAAACAACAAGCATTATCTCCACATCATAATGTCACTTCTGCACAGCAGAATGTCATGTATCATTGATGATTGTGCCACACTTGTTGTTTTGCAAATGTTAATTGTTAATTGTCATTTAAGAAATCCAGCAAAGCAATCAAAAAATTGTAATCCATTCCCAAATTATGTTGTTTGCATAAATACATTACCCAGTTGCTTACAAATATTTTCCTTTAAAAGCAGATAGATAGATAGATAGATAGATAGATAGATGCATTCTGTAAATACAAATATATCAGACTTAAACAGCAGAAGTTTCTAATGAGCCATGGCTGATATCATCATATGACATTTGAACTGCAGATATATTATTCAGCTCCAAAACACAGAGCTGGGAATGCTCACGGGTATTTCAGCATAATTGCAAGCCGCACTTTCAGTTCAGAGACGTCCTGTACTCAGATTTTGAGACAAGTGTTACACTCATTGTTTCATTTGAATGTTCTTTGTTGTCCTAATGAAATTCTTGCATTAATGTCTAACATTCACAGATTGCATCAGGCTAATTGTAAGAGGCACATTTTGTAGAATAATTAAATGGCTAGGGTTAAAACTTTTGTAAGGTGCATGAACTGATAACTGATATTTGTGTCCATGTGTCTCATGGAGAGCAAGATGGGAAGATAAAGAGAAGCATACCAGTGTAGCTGTACTCATACTTGTGCAAGTGGGAAATACAGGATCATTTAATTTCAATCAATACTTAACTGCATCTTTTCTAACGCACCAAGGGTTGTACTTCAAACGCGCATGCTCAGATTTCAATTAAAAACATGTAAAACCATTGATCGACACTAGGCGGAGCTGTGAATACACAAACCAAACAGTTATGGGGCCTCATTTATGAAACTGAGTAAATTTCAGAATGGAAGTATGCATATGCAGTATAAATACACAAAAAATGGTGTAAGCAAAAAAGTTTTTTTTGAACTTCTCAAATTTGGCATATGCACATTTGAAGCTGCTTTTTTCCGTAGGCCTACGCAACCTCCAGGCAAAAAGACATTACCTGCTGAGATGCTGTACGGATCTTTTTCCTACATTAAGTGTTCCTCATTAAGCAGAAAATGTACATTATGAACAATAATGTATTGTTTAAACATGGAGATCATTTTGAATAATAGTTTGTTAAGATGAATAATGTTTAGTGTTTGTATTTGAGGCAGTTTTCCTTGTAGGGGCCAGCAGGAAGTTGGGACCTGTCCTGTGACTGGAGAACATTCAGCCTAAGTGCAGAGCATTTAACCAGGATGAACACGTACATTTCCTGAGCCCCATCTTGGCACTAACAGACAACCCAAAATCAGTATAAACACATGTGTTCCAAGATGGAATGCCGGACCCAGCTCAGCCTATTCTGAGAGATGACCTCATTGCCAAAGTACTCAGTTTCACCCATTCACAGACCCTGTCTCCTTTTTCCGTTGCTTCCTGTCATTTTCTTGAAACTTCTATGTGGCAAGAAAGGGAGAAGCAATTGTGTTTAGTTTCAAGCTAAGTTAAAATGTTTCGCTGAGCAACGTTAAATAACTCCTGCTCTTCAGCAGCTTCATTGGTTTCCTGTCAGATATCATATTAATTTCAAGATTTTGCTATTAACCTGTAAAGTCCTTCATATTATGGCTCCTGCCTCCTGTCTTTGGGACTCACTCCCTCTTGATATTTGAAGTACTGACTGTTTCTCTACATTCAAATATCAGCTCACAACTCATCTTTTTAAACTTGCTTTTTCACTTTAATTTTTTAAACTTTATTTAGATAGCCTTTAATTTAATTGATTATGATGAATTTGAATGTATTAATACACATACAGAAGTTTGCATATTGTGTGGATTGTCTTTTTTTGTAAGGTATTTGAGGTAAATGTATTATTATTATGATTTATTTTGATAGATAGATAGATAGATAGATAGATGATAGATAGAGAGATATTTTATTAATCCAGAAGGAAATCTTAAAATAATGTTTTAGAAATTCTCAAACCTTTCTTGACATGACATAGAAATAATTCAATAAAACCAATCTAACAGTGTAAATTTCCTCAGGGGGATCCTGGCCACAGCATGATGACTAATTAGCCAGAGCAGCATTAAGGGCAGCACTAAGGGCAGCACTAAGGGCAGCATTAAGGGCAGCATTAAGGGCAGCACTAAGGGCAGCACTAAGGGCAGCATTAAGGGCAGCATTAAGGGCAGCACTAAGGGCAGCACTAAGGGCAGCACTAAGGGCAGCATTAAGGGCAGCACTAAGGGCAGCATTGAGGGCAGCACTGAGGGCAGCACTGAGGGCAGCACTGAGGGCAGCACTAAGGGCAGCATTAAGGGCAGCACTAAGTGCAGCACTAAGGGCAGCATTAAGGGCAGCACTAAGGGCAGCACTAAGGGCAGCATTAAGGGCAGCACTAAGGGCAGCACTAAGGGCAGCACTAAGGGCAGCACTAAGGGCAGCATTAAGGGCAGCACTAAGGGCAGCACTAAGGGCAGCATTAAGGGCAGCACTGAGGGCAGCATTAAGGGCAGCATTAAGGGCAGCACTAAGGGCAGCACTAAGGGCAGCATTAAGGGCAGCACTGAGGGCAGCACTAAGGGCAGCATTAAGGGCAGCACTGAGGGCAGCACTAAGGGCAGCATTAAGGGCAGCACTAAGGGCAGCACTAAGGGCAGCATTAAGGGCAGCACTGAGGGCAGCACTAAGGGCAGCACTAAGGGGTGCTAAGGATGCCCGCATAGGTATGTCAGATACTCTTCTAGGTTTCCAGCTTCTGAGATACCCCGACTTCACTTGCGCGCTGACGGTACCTTCCGAGAAAAAGGGAAATTGGCCGGCAGAGCCCCTAGAAGTACCCGCATCCTCTGCACAGAACGGCTGCCCAATTTGCGTGCTGGCTTCTGAGGTGGCGCTGACTTGCCAGTCAGTTTCACTCTGTCTCAGACTGGAGTACCTAACTTTCGTGACGTGGGGGGAGGAGAACGGTGTCGAGGGCGCTCTTAGGTTAGCATGATGTGACCAAAAAAGAAAAACTGTACGTGAATTTTCAAGAGAAGAAGACCAAAATTTCAAAGTAAAGGCTTTTTTTTCAATTATGATTAATTATATATACAAGCGTGCTGTACTTTGAAGAACCCATTTCATAAGATGTTTTTTCTTCTTCTTCTTCTTCCTCTATAGATATATACATATACATAGTTATTATTATTATTGCAGGTTCCCTCTGTGTCCTCGTGTGGTTTGCTCCCTGTACTCCAGTACACAGTCCAAAAACATGTTAATATTAATTGGTGTTGCCGCTGTGCGTGTGATTGGTGTGTGCGCCTGCGATGGCTTGGCACCCCGTCCTGGGTCATTCCCTGCCTTGTGCCTGTAGCTTCTGGGATGGGCCCCAGACCCCTGTGACACTGCATAGGATAAGCGGGTGTAGAAGATGGATACCGTGTAAACGTGGTGTGTGCGCCTGCGATGGCTTGGCACCCCGTCCTGGGTCATTCCCTGCCTTGTGCCTGTAGCTTCTGGGATGGGCCCCAGACCCCTGTGACACTGCATAGGATAAGCGGGTGTAGAAGATGGATGGACGGCTGAATGGATGGACAAAAAAGACGAATTCCTCACAAAAAACACAACATGCCAAATTACATTAAGAAACAACAAAGCTGGGTATGACCTTGGTGTACTTCCCATCCCCTTTCCTCAGCAGCAAATGCAGTCCTGCAGACACTGTGTTATTGGATATGCATCTGTCTGCAGGAGATGCCATCACCTTGGCAGAAATAGACAAGGCTATCGAACAGCAGGGCCCCACAATCGCTAATAATCTGCCCTCTGCTCTCTGTCTGTCTGACTCAATGGCTACAGTGTAAAATTTCATATGTACAGTGCTACAATACAAATATTTAAATTGTATAAATGAAACTGATTTACTGTTTATATGGTTAAAATGGTTATTGATGTATGTAATATACAGTACATAACATATCCCAGTTAGGCATAGGTAAGAGCTGCCGTTCAATCTTTAAAACAAAAAAACAAAAAGAGTATGGCATTAAAGAAAAAATGAGTGGCTTCCGTGAGATAGGAATGACTTGAATTTCTCAACGTGGGTGTTCATTCTAATTGTTGACGAGCAATTTCAGAATCTAACAGTAGGTGGCAGCATTAAACCCCTCAGTTTAGAGTCCTGCCATTCATAAAAGCCTGCGGGAAAATCATTCTAGCAGAATTTCCGTCTTAACGTGCAGGATTAGTCATGCTTATAATTTACCATCATAATCATCAAAGTCCGGTTTCCTGAGCATATACAGACATCCTGCCAGCCCTGGAGCTACCACTCCATGGATACAGCATCAGCACAGACCAGCTGATCATCAAAAGCAGTCCCAACAGAACATTTAAAAGAAGACTATGATTCCACTCTGAAGATCACCTCTGGTGACACCCAAATGCATAATGCTGGATTATATAATTAGGTATACTGAAGTGTGACCTGCAGCCCTGCAGACAAAAATTACTCTATAAAAGTAACTGATGTTAAGTTGCTATAAATGTGTATCGTGTTATCTGTATTGGGAAGGGTACCATATAGAATTGAACTGAACTGAAATGAAATAATTATGAATAATTCTTCACGTTGCTCCAAATAAACAGTTTGCCTACATTAATAAATTATGCTTCTTACTTCCTCTGCCTTGCTTGCTATGCTGGTGAAGGTAACTTTACAAATGAAAGTAAGATTGAAATATGTGCCATCTGCAGCACTACATAAACTTGCCCAGCATGCCCAGCGGTTTAGTTCCAGAGGGATTACCTGCTTTTGGCTGGCACCTTTTCTGGCAGTGCCGCACCCTCACGTCCATATTTATAGCTCCTCTGATTTCCCTTTTTGCCATCAAACGCAAAGC